>NC_023750.2:18224542-18506162 GCF_000499845.2 Phaseolus vulgaris
CCATATTTTTTATATGGAATATGTATTGCTAATGAGAATAAATGCTAAAGATAAAAAAATATATGTCCTTATTTACCTGCAAAACATTCTCAAAGAACTTATCCAAAGCCTACAAAAGGGAGGAACGCTTTAGAATTGTATGAAGTTATATAATTCATCACTGACATCTTAAAATAGAGTGATAGATCATACTTTCTCATAACCAGCAATTGCAGGCCCATGCTTGCGAGGAATTGATGTTTCTATCCGCGAACGAGTAACAGTCATACTGTTATTGGACGTAATAAGATGAATCATTTCATTGTAATGCCACAATTACATGGCGAAAATAAACTAGAGTATCAAAAAGAAGAAATTCTATTTAATTTCCAGTGTTTGTGGTTACCCTTAGAAATCAAACAAAAATAACAGTGACCATGTTTAATAGTAGAGTGCTGAGCAAATTATCTTCCGAGTAAAATGGTATTATAAGCAATATATATAAACAAAACATAGAAAACGTATGGCTAACCTCCTACCAACAAGGAGGATATGAGCTAATCCTTCTTGCATCAACACCACCGCTAGATCTGCACTTGCACCAGGATCTGCAAAATATATGGAAGTTTCATTCACAGTTTTGATTACTAAGATTTACACCAACAGTCAGACAACGAATGACCAGATGAGGATTGTTAATTCCCTGTTTGCTTGAAAAATACGACCAGTTCTATGTGAATAATTTATTTCATCTTTCCACCATTTTTGCTAAAACAACTACTTAAAGGTGTGCAGGAGATTTAAGACATCACATAAAGTAGCAATTCAACAATTTTATCAAGTGATAATAGGTAAAGTAATATCTTCATTCTTCAAATTAGCAAATTTTGTAATTTCCACACACAGAGATTACACTACTAAAACTTCCATAATTATAAATATCTATAAAAGAATTGAGACATTCAAATAACTTGATATGTACCAGAGGCCTGCTGTAGTACCTCCAAAGCCAAAGAATCCCAAACATCCTACAAGAGGCAGAATATAATCTTCAGTAATCATGAGTAAAAAAGGGTACGGGGTTGGAGGGGACTATCACAATATGATTTTCATAAAGATTCCTCCCCACTCATTCTTTGGTATTCTAACCGTAATGGTACAATTATATATCCAAGCAAAAGGCCTAGCTTATATGCATGTGAAGCACATATTTAACAATGCGAAATGAATCGTAGCAAGAAGCACAACGATTCAAAAGAAAATACCTTTCTGACCACAAACGGTCGCTGCAATTCAAGTTCTAGAGTATGGAAAGCTCCTATCTGCAAGGAGTTAAAAGAAGACAACTTAAGTTTGGCAGTAACAGTTTGGAGATAAAATCAGGATGACAGTTACAGTTCACTACCTTGACATGTTCATTCTCTAAAATGTTCTTTCCACGAACACGCAGAATAGAACCTTCTTTGTCATAATCAGCAACCTAGTATAAAACAAAATCAAAATAACACAAAACCTGAAAAAACTATCAGAAATCCTATTGATAGCACAAAAATACCTCTTCGACTTTAATTTCCAATTTGAGCTTAACGCGCTCTGCGTCTCGACCGCCATGAGCGGCTTCTCTAACAACCTTCCTATTACAATTACAACAAGCACGAAAACGAAACGAATATGAAAATTGAACAACAGATTATGCGATCAAAGAAAACGATAATTGAGAGAAAAAAAAGAGCACCTAACAGTAACGGCCATGACAGAGTCTCCGGGAGCAATCAAGTTATACGCAAACCACAGATCATCGGGATCCACCGCCACCATCTGCATAGTGCACAGAATAAACGTGAAGGAGAAATTTGACGGAATAGAGATAGAGAACGAACCTGAAGTTTAGAGAATAGCAATTGAACCTTAACGCTACCAGGTCCATTGGGAACGAGGTCTCTGCGAACGATCCTCATGGCTGTTGACACCGCTAGTATACAACACCACACTTTCTTCCCTTTTCTCTCTCCTTCAAACTATGCTTGTACTGCTACCAGGCACACGCACGTCACTCACTCACTGCCACCAAAACATACCTCGGGCTTTTGCTTTTCGCACCCACCTAATTACTTCCTGCACCTCCCTATTCCATTAAAATTCCATGACTTTTTAAAATCCTTACGTTTTAATACGAAAGTTTTCAAATTTTAAAAAATTAAATATATTAAATTTGATATTTTTTTATTTTGAAGGATGTATTCTTTAAAATATTTCATTTAGATGGAGAAATTCAAATTTATTCAATTTTAATTTGTTAAATAAAATATTTCAAGTATTACCAAATATAGAAATACAAAATATGAATATTATTATAACCTTGCAGACTTGATTTTAGACTTAAAAAAAAATGGTTGACAATTACCTAAAAGTTATCTTATTAACATTCATGAAATTTGACAAACATTGACTTTAAAAATACTCATAGTCTGCATATTATAAAGAATATAAATCCAAACAATATAAAATATAATTATTCTAAAAGCAATATAAATTTGGATTGATTGGGATTCTAAATGTTGAATCCAATCTTTCGATTAATATTTAGAGTGAATTTTACACTGGACGACACAACAAGAGGTTCAATCGTTCATAGTCAAATTTGACCATTATATTTCATATTTTTTAAGTTTTTACAACTTAAAAAATTAATTCAATTATTTAATATTATATTTTATTTTTCAGACTTTGAGTTTTATACAAACCACCACTATTAAATTTAAGATTTCATGAAAAAATAACGAACGTTTTTTTCTTAAAGAATTTAAACATGAGAAATCTAGACTTATGTACATCTATTTTTACTTTACAAAAATAATAAAATTGTCACTTTAAATTATTTTTTTAAAATTTTGTAAAAAAATTAAATTTGTGAGTAAATCAGATAAAACAAAAATCATGAAATTCAATGAAGTTAAAAATTATAATATAAATAAATATGTTTCTTAATAATTTAGAATTTATAACTAAAATGATTATTTGTCTTTAAAATTCTCAGTTTATAACCTCATTACTTTTTTTTCTCTCTAAATGATATATAGATAAATATGAAAAAATATACAAAATATAATACAATTTTTTTTTGGTGCATATAAAATAATGTCAATAGATTTTATCATATTTGTATATTTGTTTTTTTACATGTAATTTCTTTAAATAATTTAAACTAACTAATATCAATAAAATTTAAATAATTTAAATAGAAATGAAAATAAAGTTTAAATAAATATAATTACTCTTAAATTTAATTTTGCAATCCTTTATTGCTCAAAACATATAACAATTCCTTATTTGTTTCTCCCTTTCTCATTTCCTCTCCAGTCTCTCTAATTTTTCTCCTTTCAAACATCATTTATTTTAAAATTTGATTACATCACAGTAGTTTCGGATTTAAGTTCACTATTATCCGATTAGATTTTCAAATATAGTAAGTTTTTATTTGCTCTTAAGATTCCTTACTTTCTATTTTTTCCTATGATTTTCTCATCAATCTTGGTGGGTCCAGTTGAGAAAAGTGATAATCTTAACTTGTTTTACCATATATTGAAATTTGGTGATGTTTGGATAACTTTTTCTAGGTTATTGATTTTTATATAACATTTCTGACTCGGAATTTGGAAGATTGCTTTGGAGATAAGTTCTTCAAGTAAGGAAAGTTAGTATTCTCTTTTAACATAACTTTAGGTTAGAAGACATGAAGGTGATGTAGTCACAAGTTCCAAAATTTTATTTTATGGTTTAATTTGTTGATTAAAATATATGTTAATTTATGAAAATGATTGAAATTTTTAAACAATTGGATAAATGGTTGATGATTTAAATTGATTGTGGTATGCATTATATAGTTTAATGTTGGTTTTTACTTGACAAATTGAGTTTTAAATTGAGGTATACCTGCTCTCTGTCTCAAGTCCACTCAGCTAAATTTTCATGTGCTAAGCAAATTTGGACATTGATGACTATTTTACGGCAAGTGTACCGTGTCATAAGTAATAAATTTACCCTTAAGAACGGATATCGAACCCATAAGGAAATGTTGAATTCTCAAGTATAATATTCACTAAATAGAAAACAATATGTAAAAGTTTGTTGGAAAGTTTGTTGTTATGATGATTTGCAAGAATGTAAATAAAGCAAAGTATTAGATTTGTCTGATTCAATTGAGAAAATTGTGATTACGATTCATCATTCTCACTCGTCTGTATTTTTACAAAAGATTATAATATTTAGTCTTGATTCATATTGATGCACATATAAAAACCATTCTTATCAATTCCTCGCATACAAAATTACTAAGAGAGTCCCCTAAATATCGATTCCTCGCATATTTATAAAAAATTCTTATCGTTACAAACAAATGTTATAAAACAATTAACATTTCAAATATATTCCTAACATTCAAATATGTTAAGCATTATCATTTAGGTCTGATTTTAAGAAGTACTTTTCAGTTAAATCTAAGGATCTAAATCATGAATAATTCAAGCTTTGAGAATAAATGAGAATACCAATCATCAATCAAGAACTGTAATATTATAGATAAATATCACCTCAATACATAAGAGTTTGAACAGATTACTCCCAATTCCAAAGGGAATAATTAACCACTCATGTTGGCCATTACAAGCATGGAAAACAAGAAAAAAAGATCCAAGATGTTTCTCCTTGACAGTTGTCTCCTCTAGGGTTTTCAATCTCTTTCTATTCTCCCAATGATGTCTAGGGATATGCTTCACAACTCCTATTTAACCTAGTTGGACTTGGACTAAGTGACATCTTGCCTATGCGAGTTATTACTTGCTTGGGCGAGTTTGACGATAAAAAACCCAATTTCACTGGCGAGTTCCTCTGGAGTGACTTGGCTTGGGCGAGTTTTGAGCGAGTTTCTAATGTTCCAACTTTCCCTTTTCATCTTGTCTATCCTCCTTTAGCCATTTCATCTCCATTTCCCCTTATAATCCTAAAATTAACACAAATTTGAGAATAAATCATTTGTATTCGTATTATAATCACAAAATATGTAAAAAGGTTTAAATTAATAAATTAGGGGTTAAATTATAGTTATTTTATCAATTAACATCCATAAGTGCCTATCTTTTAATATGAAATGTTACTGAAATATTACACTTATCAGACATGCTAAGTTTGAGGTGCTCTTGGCCCCAAATCCACTCAGTGTTTTTCCCCTGTGCTAAGCAAATTTTACATGTAGAGTTAGGGGAGATCTTGATCTAAAATCCACTCAACTAAATTTCCTATGCACTAAGCATATTTGAGTTGCAATTTTGGGGTACTCCTGGTCTTAAATTCGCTCAGCAAAATTTTCCTGCGCGAAGAGAATTTGAGTTGCAGTTTTTGGATGTTCTCTTTCTCAAATGCGACAAGTAGATTTTCTTGGGCTTAAGCCCCAATTCTCTTTAGATTCATTTTGACAACATTTATTATTTTGCTTATCTACCTTTTAACTTGTTCTTTTATAGGTCATGAAATTGAATTAAATCTTTTAAAAATTTATCATTTTTGTAAAATGGAAGTGATTTCAACTTTCTAAGCCTATATTTGATTAAATGTATACAACTTAAGTTTTTAAAACAAATAAATATAACAATTATCAAAATGTACAACAAATGCTCATTTTATATTCAATTGATTCGTGAATTTTCAAATGTTATGTGATTATTATTGTCATTTTCTAATTGTTTTAAAAGTATCCACTTTTGTGTGATTGAATGGTATGTTGATGAATCATCTGAAATCTGAATCTTGTGGAATATTAATCAAGACTTAGTATTTTTAGGAAATGAAATATCGTGTTGAGGTTGTTAAGATATGCATTGGTTTGAGATTCTTCTAGGAGGAGATATATTGACTCTACTGATATATTGAAACCATATAAATGAATATATTTAGGTGGTGAGAATTGAAGGGGTTCATATGACTTTATCTGTGGTTTTGAAAAATAATCTGTTTTGACAGGTTATATGAATTAACCCTATCATATGAGGTGATTTGATACTGATATTCTTATACGCATAGTTGTGTGTATTTTAAAGCGGGATAGTATGACAAATACAAATCTTTAAATCTGAATCAATGTTTGAGTCTTCCGGAAGTAAACTCAAGTGTTTGTGTGTGGATGTCAGTAAAATTATAACGTGGGTGATATTGAACTATGTTAGTAAATTTTTGACATAAGTAGTGTGAAACATGAGATAATTATATACAATTATTTGTTTAATATATTTGGAATAAATGAATGATGATTTAAATCTAAAATTTTATTGAAGATTTTAAAGATAACTAATTTACTATTTTTTGTTTCTGGTGTTGTTTTTTTTTTAAAAATATGCAATGTATGTTGCACGTAAACAAAAGATGTTGAAGATAATGGGACTTCAAAACAAAGATTATGAAGTTTTTCTTTTGATTCTTTTTATGTTTTATTTCATTGTGTATAAATTTAAAAATTCTTATATCAAAAGATAATATTTTATAATATAATAGTATAATAATATAAACTTTATTTATATATTAAACTGATATAATAATTTGATAAAGTATGTAAACTTTATTTATATATTAAACTTCAAGAAATAGTAATTTTATAACTGAGATGTTACATATTTAACTATTATCTTATTATATCTTCTAAAACATAATATTAATAACTATTCTATTATAACAAAGATACATTAATTTATTAGTATAACATATAAGCCCACCAAGTCAATTCTTAATCCGAAAAAGACTAACTTGAAGATATGGAAAGATGCGACCTGAGAAAAAGAGGGGAAAACACAGAAAAAGAAAATTTAAATTTATTTGTTATTTGTTATTAATATCTTTCATTTAATCAAATAATTTTATTTTTCACTTTTTTTTCTACACTTTCCAATTTTTCTTTTCCTATAACTCAATCCATGCAAAATAAATAAAGGAAATATAAACAAGATTGAGTAATATTTCTATACCATAAATGAGACTGAGATAAAATAAATAAATAAATACTAAAACAGATTATTAACTTTTTATAAAGAAAGAGAAATAATTTATGACATTAATGCGGAAAATAGTTATATACTATTATCTAATTATAGTTATTATATAATACATTTGTTTAATTTTAATAATTTTTAAAAAATTAACACATTTTTAACAATAATTTCGAGGAAGTGATACTAATATACTTAAAATTTATTATCATTGTCAATCATATCAAAATACGAGTAGATAATTTAATATAATTATAACTATAAAAATCATGATAACCCTTTATTTATTTAATTTTTTGAACTCATGAATTATTAAATCAGAACTACTTGAAAGAAGTAATTACTAAAAGGAAAATATATAATAAATAAATTATAATTAAAAATTGGTTATAAAAATATAAAATATAAGATTTCATTTTATATTTTAAAAAAGATTTTCGTACAAAAAATATTTAAAAAAATAATAACACTTAAATTAGTTATTGTGTTAGATGTTGAGAAAGAAGATAAAATATAATTATGTAGGTTATAAAAAGATTTGTGTGTTTTGTTAGTCTGATCTCCTACTTAAAACAATATAAGTTTTTTTTCAAAAATATATTATAGAAACCTATTAATCATTAAGACAAAATTCAATCAAACTACATGTTAAAAATATAAAGATTTTTTTTATCAGCAAAGAATATAATAAAATTAAAGAGGTACTTCAGGGGTACCTTAACCCATATACAAGTACTAAAGCACCATCATACCTAGCAAACAAAAACCATATAACAGCCCATAGCCAAACTACAACATAAACATATCTTCTTATAAGGTGTCTCTCAACTTGAAAGAATCCAATCACATATTCTGCTCCCCTTAAAACAGCTTATTACCGAGCCCTTAGTCAACTTTCTATCACTGTTCCAGGCCACAATATTAGTGCAAGATAGAAGAAACCTGAATCTTCCAGGAATGAGGTCCACCTGCCACTGGCAAGTGAAAGCAGTAGCCAACCAGGGGTTTATGATGGCATCCAATCCACCACCAACTAGCTCCACTGTCAGAACCTTCCAGCTTTAACACAGCCACCTATTAACAACCCTCCAATCTGCAATCCTCTTCTCCACTACTCCAAAGTTACCGCCTAAATATTATAAGGCACATCCATGACTCCAGTCTCTACCCGATACTACGTATACCGGAATCCCTGCACTCACCTCTTCCTTGGAAAACCGAACTGCTTCACCCAAAGCTAGCCATGCACCTCTCTTTATTATCATCACCTTCAGCCTTCATTTCCGAGCCTTCATTCATCCCAGACCATGCCCCCAGGTATGTAATCCTTACACAGACTTCCGTAAGCTTCCATCTGGCATCTGGAGTGCCGTGGACCCTTCCAAACACCCATCCTTTTGTTAGATGTATCAACTTTCGCCCCACCATACGAACTCCCTACTCTCTGTACAGGTAACTACTTGTAGCTGCTGATACAGGGCCATGGGTTCAACACCCAATCAGAGAGCAAATAAGAGAACCTAGGTCCCTTATGCTTCAACGCCATCCACGATTTTAGCTGTACCTTATAGAACACTTCATCCACATCCACTACACCTACATTGAAAACCACTGCATTTCTATGCTCCCACAAGCATTGAATAACAGCTGTCCACACACCTTTCCATATCAAATTTTGTTTTTTACTACCAGCAGTGAGGATAAAACTCTCAAAATGAGTCTCAATGACATTATGTTGGACAAAAAGAATTCCAAACCATTTAAAGCACAGATTCCAGACCTTCCAAGCATACTTACACTCCATAAACAGGTGTTGACATGATTCCTCCTCAGACTCACACAAAGCACACAAGGCAGAATTTAGCAGCACTCCTCTCTTTTTCAAACAAAGTCTTGTTGGGATTTTTCCTAGCAACACCCTCCATGCTGTAAGCAGAACATAAGGAAACGTCTTCATCTTCCAGAGATTAATAAACACTTGTTTTTGCGTGTCCCTGTCCATACTGGTTAGGCTCCCGTACGCTGATTTCACCGTGAAACAGCCTGAATCCTCATTCCGCCATTCCAAGATATCCACAACATCCTTCTTAACACTTACCCTAGTTATAATGCTATCTAACTCCATAACCTGCATCTCCTCCCACTGAAATCTACGTCTTCTCCAAGTTAAGTTCCACCTCCACTCCACATTATCCCAAACTCCCACCTCTTCTACCTTCTGGCCTTGATTGAGGGATAACATAAATAACCTCGGAAACTGCGCTTTCAGATTAGAATTTCCTACCCACACATCCTCCCAGAATCTCACCTTATCCCCTTTACCTATTTTCCAGCTCACTTGTTTTTGAAACCACCCTTCTCCCCCACCTTATGTACAGACTCTCTGCAGATCTTTCCACTAGTATGAGTGAGATTTAGCAGGAGAATGATCCGAATTGTGGTCCAGTCCGTACTTTGAGTCCAGGACGTCCTTCCACCTTCCTTTGCCGGCCGAAACACACCTCCATTTCCACTTGGCTAATAACGCATGGTTGAACCTTCGGATATCTCTAACACCCAGCCCTCCTTCCTCCTTCGGTTTGCATATGTCCTTCCAGCTAACCCAAGAAATAGGTCTCTTCTCCTTTCCCCACCCCCATAGAAAACGTCGTTGAATACTAGTAATACTTTTACATACACCCTCCGGAACTTTGAACAGGGATATGTAATAGAGCGGTACTGCAGCCAAAACTGATTTGATGAGACATAATCTTCCCGCCATAGAGAGAAACCTCCCTTTCCATACACTAAGCCTGGATTTCAACTTACTCAAAACAGGCTCCCAAAACTTTTTCAATCTCGGGTTACCCCCTACCTCAATGCCCAAATAGGTGAACGGTACCTCCATCTTAGAGCAGTTGAGAATTTTTGTATAGCAGCCCACTTTACTGCTAACGACATTTATCCCAGCTAGCTTAGATTTATAGAAATTAATCTTCAGTCCTGAAGCTATTTCAAAACCCCTGAGGATGGCCTTCAAAGTGATCACATTATTGAGTGCATCTTGGCAAAAAAACAGAGTATCATCAGCGAACTGGAGCATACAGAGCTCCACCTCTTTTCTCCCGATGAGTAGACCTGTGTAAAGGTTAGCCTTAACAGCTTGCCTAACAAGCCCTGCTAGCCCTTCAGCAACCACCAGAAACAGGAACGGGGCAAGAGGATCACCCTGTCTTAACCCTCTTGAGGGTTTGAATTCCTCAGTGGGGCTCCCATTAACCAGCACAGACACAGAAGCACTAACCAGGCAACCTTTAATCCAAAGAATCCACTTACTGTGAAAACCCATCCTACTTAACATATCATAGAGGAACTCCCACCTAACTGAGTCGTAAGCTTTTTCAAAATCTACCTTGAAACACAACCCACTAGTACCTCGCCTCTTGAGATCTTCTACCACCTCATTAGCCATTACCACACTGTCAAGAATCCCTCTATCCTTTAGGAAGGCAGATTGGCACTCATATATTACATACGGAAGAACTTTCTTAAACCTTTCTGCCAACACCTTAGAAATAATTTTATACATCACTCCCACTAAGGATATAGGTCTATATTGCTCTAGATGGATAGGGTCTCTCACTTTTGGAACAAGGGCAACAAAGGAAGCATTACACCCCTTTGGGATAACCCCTGATTCGTGAAAGAGTGTCAAAGCTTCCACGACTTCAGTTTTGATGACTTCCCAGTTTTCCTTTACGAAATTCAGATTAATCCCATCAGGACCTGGGCTTTTAGCACCGTCACAATGCCACACAGCCTCGCATATCTCTTCCTCTGAGAATGCCATGATCAGACTTTGGTTACTTTCATAAGACAGAGATCTAAACTCTACCTTATCAAACCTGACGCCAAAATCCTTTGTGGCTTGGAACCTACTTTCAAAGAGCTTCTTTGCTTCTAGGCGCACGTACTAGGTTCCTCACACCACCTTCCACCAATCTCCACCCCTTTAACTTCGTTCCTTAACCTTCTCCATCTCAGTGACGTGTGAAAAAATCTAGTGCATGAGTCTCCATTCTTCAGCCAATTTACTCTAGCCTTCTGACAGGTAACTGACTCTATCTTTTTATCAATTTCCTTTAACTGACTCACCAATTCCAGCCTTCTCACGAAGTCTTCTTCCCTAAGCTCATCATGACAGTCTTTGCAATCTAGGTCCTCTATATCTTACAATATCTCCCTCTTTACAGTATAGATATTACCGAACACATCCCTATTCCATTTTTTAAGATCACCCTTTAGAGACTTCAACTTCTCTTTGAACCTTACAAATGCGTTCCCCTCAACAGAGTACGCTAACCAAAAATCTTTTACCATTCCACAAAAACTCCTTTCCTGAAGCCAAATATCAAGAGAACGGAAAGGTTTAGGACCCCAGTCCTTCTGTACATCCTTCACCACTATTGCACAATGATCTGAAACTTCCCTACTTTGCACATATTGTTTGCTCATTGGCCACCTGACCAACCACTCTTCAGAGACCAGAACTCTATCTATTCTACTTTTCGCCGTCCCATTTGGTTTGAACCATGTGAAATTCTTCCCAACAATTGGCAAGTCGAAAAGCATATTGTTCTCAATGAAACTATTAAAACCTACAATTTCACTAGAGGAATCAACACCGACCCTAATCCCCTTTCTTTCACAACGGCTTCTGACGACGTTAAAATCACCACAAAGGCACCACACCGGAACCTGCAAGGCCTCTTTAACAGACGTTAGTTCCTCCCAAAGGATCTTCTTGTCTCTTAAAATACAGGTTGCATAGACATTGACCAAAACACATCTAAGATTTGCTTTAATATGAGTTCCAACAACTGCTATAAAACCTTTCCCCACAACATGACTGTCATAGCTAAACGCCTCCTTATGCCACATAGATATCAAGCTTCCATTCCCATTGTCCCCTTCATGGTGTATCCATCCGATTCTATTGTTTCCCCAAACAGCAAAGCATTTAGCCTCCGTAACCTCCCTAGTTTTTGTCTCTTGCAAGCACACAAACTCAGCCCCTTCCCGAGCTATAATATGGTTCAGATACCTGGATTTAATACTCCCCCCCATACCTCTTATATTAAGATCAACAATTATCATTACAGAACATTTTACCTCCCTCCTTCGAATCCTTCAACACCTCTTCATCGCGTGCTTCCATACGACCATACTCATTGATCACCTCCATCTCTTCCCCCCGACAGAGCATCCCAACTTGCTTTCCCACCTCCCATAAGTTCTCCTGTTCCATGGTGTTATTAGAGGTACATAACCGCATATTACAATTTCTAATACCCCTATCCGAAATAGATGTTGAAGAAGAGACATCTCGGCATAATAAAGAGTACCCAATATTAAAGCTTTTCGATTGAAGTCGCGCCGACCTCCTCAGTTGCGGGCATGAATCCCTCAAGTCTGCAATCTCTTTCTTCTTGCGCCGGCGAGGTGGTGAGTTTGACCTACTCTTTGCAAAAAGACCGACTACCCCAGAGTGTGGGGGAGACTCACCCCTTGGATTGACAATCTCCATTAGAGCATCTTGCCCTTGCGATCGCAATGCATCGCCATTTCCCGCCAACGACATCTCTATTGCGTCTTCTTCCCCCTCAACCACCATCCTTCCTTCTAATTGTACAGGTTCTTTCCTCTCCACCTCCAAATTACCCATATTCTTCGAACCAAGCATTTCCTTCGCCAAATTACTAAGTTGCCCTTCGCATTCTCCCTCCACATGGGCTAGAGCATCAGGACCTCCCTCTCTTGAATGGGCCTCAACAGGAGATTTTTGGCCCACTGAACAAATGGACAAAGAAAGATTACTAGAGCACTCAACCTCTATCACAACTTTAGCTACCTCGGATAGACAATCCTTACTATACAAGGTATGTGCACAGCAATGATCAGTGGAGTTGACAACATATCTTCCTTCCTGAACTAGGAGATCCTCTCTACCATCTTTCCAAGCGTAAGTACTACCTTTCCCCTGGCTTCTAACTCCTAGGTCGAACCCTACAAGAGGGGAAGTTGACTTTTGCCCCACCTGCTCCCCTACTACTTCCCCGGGCCTCCTTTCTAGCCGTCGGTCATCCTCCGACAAGAACCGTCCATTCTCCTCACCACTTCTAATAGACTGAGTTGTTTCTTCAACATACGTCTCTGAGGATATAAAGTTAATTGTGATAGCTAAAATAGTTGAAAAAATTCAAAATTTAAAAAATTAAATAATATTAATTAATATTTAAAATGATAATAAAATACTTAAGATTTATAAAATACCTACAAAGGATATTCTAAATACTCTAACCAAAAGCGATTATGAACTAAAAGGCAAATTCTTCCAACACCTAACCTATTTTAACATGCACTCTACACGTTTTAAATTTTCAAAAATACTTTTCATTTTGAAAATGAAAATTTGAAACTGAAAATAATACATTCTAAAAAATAAGATTTAAAAGAAAATATTGTATTCTAGAAATAAGATTTTGGAATATAATTCAAAAATGAAAATCCTATTTCAAAATAATAATTTATTATGAAAAAGAAAATCTAAAAACATATTTATAAAAGAGGATCCAAAATGTACTTTATATATATTCCATTTGGGTTTTCGTGGTTTAACACTTAAATTGGGTACAGTGATATGATGAGAAAGTAATTGGCAACTAAAAGCCACCAATATATTTTAGTTAAAACAACTTTAAAAAAAAATGAAACAAAATAAGTGAAAAATAAAAATAAACTATTAAAATGGGACGGTGGATCCTGAGGCGGTGGGCGAATGGTGAACTCACAAACTATCTAATACAGGAATTAATTAAATCGAGAAGCATGTGGAAAACGGTTCCATCTTACTAATTTACTCTATTGTATTATTTACTTGGATAAATAATTACATGAATCTGATGTTTGGAATGCTGCATGCAAAAGAAACCGAGGTGGCACTCTCCTTAGCCTGCATTTGTCAACTGATCCCTCTCTTTATAGCACGCGTCATCAACCAGCACATGCAGACAGAATGAAGATGAAACACACAGTAGCCTTTTAGCTTTTAGAGGTTAGGAGATTTCAAGCTTGTTTATTTTACATTTTGGTCAGGTACAACTCTTCCCTCTCTTCCTGCATTCTTCTCTTATAATACCATTTTCATTCTATTCACATGCAAAGAGAAAACGTCTTTAATCTCTTGACATATTACATGTTTTGTTTCAACTTTCAATAACATTAGTTGGTGTATATATTATAGGATGGAAATTGAAGAAATGGAAGATGAAGAGTGGGATACTAGAAAATACTCGTCTAAAAATAATGTTGCAAATGGTTGCATGGTAAGGTGGGTGCTAAATAGGGGAGCCTGTGTGGGAAAGAAGATCTTAGTGGCTGGTTTCATAGCTTCGGTTGCCCCTGTGGTTGTTGCACCTCTTGTGGTTGCTTCTGCTATTGTCATTGCTGTTTCTATGCCTTATGCTGTTTACTTGGCTACCTATGTATGCACTCATAATTTAATGAGTAAGTGGCTCCCTAGGCCTACTCTTCAGGATCCCCCATTGCGTAAAGAGATGTGTTTTCAGCAGGGTAGTGATGATATGCAGATATATAGAGAGGAACAAGCCCTCGTAGATGAAACGAAGAGAGACATTGAAATGGATGGTTGTCAATGTATGAAGAATGAGGAGGGTATGACATTGGGGAGTGAGTGTGGTCCACGACAAGAAGATGCCAGTGATGGAACTGAAGAACACTCACCAGGAGAAAATAATGGAGTGCAAGTGCAACCATTTAGTGGGGACTATGAAGAGTTTAAGACTCCCTTTGAGGTTACAGATGTGGTTTTACAGGAATCCCAGGGTCAGGCCATGGAGGGTGACATAGAGGAAGCAGAGCTACAAAGAGAAACAAAGGGGCTGTTAGAAAAAATTAGAGATGAGGGTAGAACTGATATGGCTAAGGAGAGAGGAGAACATGTTGAAGGAATATGTGGAGGGGCAAATGAAAGTGGTCAAAAAATTGGTTCTGTTGAAGATATGGAAGAGGCATTGGTAGATGCACCTAGTACCATTGGGGGAACTGAAGAAGACTTGATAAAGGAAGAAGATCTAAGTGATGAAAGTATGGATAGCATCTTAGAAGGAAAAGAATTTGATACTACAAATGATTCAAAGAAGTCATTGGCTGAACCTTCTGAACTGCTTATTTCAGCTGAATCAATTGAAGATTTACCAATAGAAGCGCTGGTTTATAACATTCCAATGGATGAGAACTCTTCTGAGGACTCATCTGAGGTTGTGAGTGAAAAAATTGACATACCTCGAGGGAAGTTAGATTATAACATTTCTGACATTGAAAATCAAGAATCTGAGATGCATGAATTAAATGAAAGGATGTACTTGGAAGATGCAAAAGCTAGAGAAATTGCTAATGAAAGTGCACTTGATATGTTTGATGGAAAACGGATAGACCCTGATGAGAACGCATACACAATTGATTTGCATGAAGGTTGGACCATAGAATATGTTTGCCATTTACAGTGGCTTGAGGGCTAATTTTTGTTTTGAGCCCTGATATCTGAACTAATTTATGTGCTTGCAGAATCTTCAAATATTGATGGGCGTACAGATTCTATGGAGGTTCTTGTTTCGTCTGTAGAACAAGAGTCTTGGCCTTCTGAATGTTCCTCTGAAGAAAACATTATTTGTCCTTCTGAAGAGGTCAACGCCTAATTTAACTGTATTTTAAGACAGTCTTGTGATAATTGTTATAATATTGTTTAGGGTTCATTCTAAATCATTTTTATGGACTTAAACTTGTTAGAAGTTTATAGCATTCTATGTGGAAATAACTCACCAAATGCATAATTTATATTAAGAGTGTAGGGTAGATACATCAACCAAAAGAGATAGCTAATTCAGCAATAGTAGAGACATGTCCAAGTGCATAGCTAATTAGTAGATACATGTTAGGTTCCCAAAGAAAAACAATGAACACAACTAAGAGAAAGAAAAACTCTGTTTTATTCTAGCATTGTTCAGAACTTGCAAAAGAATTACAAAGGAATATAGTTCCTTTCACAAAGGTTTGATCCTGTCAACTTTACACAACAAATCAGCTAAATCCCACCCACACCAGGTTAGTCTTTATTTAAAGACCCCTAACAACTTCCTAAACCCTTTTTATCCCTTATTTTTAAATTTCCTTTATTTAAAGACCCTTAACAACTTACTAAACCCTTTTTATCCCTTATTTTTTAATTTCCTTCAATGATATACACCCTCCATGTACTATCCTTATTTTCCTGCCTAACATTACTCACATTACTCTCTTATGCCAAAACAACCTTGTCCCCAAGGCCTTCATTCCATTTGATTAAGATTTGTGGAACGTGTTGGATAGAAATTCACACCATGTCCTGAAACTTTTCCTGAAACTCTTCAGGTTATTCGAGCTGAAAAAGGCCCACAGTATCTGGCATCCAATTTAGGATGCAATTGACTATGCATAGATAGTTTTCGATGCATAGATAGTTTTCGATGCGAACAAATTTTCAACTATATCATATCTCCTACTTTGATCCTATGCTCTTCTTAAATGAAATCTGAGTTGAGTAAGGGCCTTATCTTTATTCATTAAGTCTTGTGCCACCGTCGTCCATACACAACTTCAAAAGGTGTACACCTTGCTACCCATGAAAACTGGTGTTATATCAATATTCCGTCCAAGGAAGGAATACTACCCACATTTTAGGTTGCTTCACGCTAAAGCAACGTATTTAGCAGGTACGTATCCAGTTCCTTAGAAACATTGAGTCTCTATCATTGACAATGGAAGTTGGAATGCCATGCAATCTCACCACCTCTTTCCCAAACACCTTTGCGACTGATCTAGCATAATATGAATGTTTAAGAGGAATGAAATGACCATACTTACTAAGACGATCCACTATCACTAAAATTGCATCCTTTCCACAAGATTTAGGAAGTCTAACAATGAAATCTAAAATTGCATCCATTCCACAAGATTTAGGAAGTCTAACAATGAAATCTATTATCTCTTCCAAAATTGCTTTTGGAATCGACAACGGTTAGAGCAAAGCAATCCTTGTGAGCACACTTGATACTTGTTTTGTTGTTCTGTTGCCACACAACACATGTGTGGACATATTCAGTGATGGTCTCATTCATGTCCATCCAATGTGGGTGTGGAAAATTCCTGAATGACCTCCCATAGGCGTAGTATGATATTCTTGGAGTAGTTTGGGAATCCAACTCGAAGATGACAATAAGATCATCTTGCCTTTGTAATGGAGTCTTTCATTTTCCAAGGTATAATTCATGTAACTTTGGACTACTCCTTAATTTCTTCCTGATTTTCTTTAAAGTAGGATCTTGCTTATTTTCTACCTCTACCAACTCAATGTCCCACTATGAAGGTTTGTATAAAACATTGATCTCCACACCCCATCTTCTTTCTCATTGTCCCACTAGGAAGGTTTGTATAAAACATTGATCTCCACACCTCATCTTCTTTCTCATCCAGTCTTCACGATAACACATCTGTCACCTTATTAGATGCTCTTAATTTGTACACTATCATATTGGTTCTGGGTGGTGATTTTTTGCTCTAGTAAATATCTTAAACTCTTCTGATATAAGCATACCGTAAATTTCCATCCGAGCACGTAAGGTCTCCGATGCTAAATTGTTAACACCAAGGCCATTAATTCCTTCTCATATATAGACTTTGTTAGAGAAGTCTCTACCAAAACCTTACTGAAAAAAGCAATAGGTTTTTTTTTTCCTGGGACAACACCACCGGTCCCAAACCAGTTCCTAAAGCATCACATTCAATGCAAAACAGTTGACTGAAATTTGACATCATTAACATCAGGCATTAGTGACTGCATTCTTTAACTGTTGCATGGCATTCGAACTTTCTTCTATCCAAGCAGAATTCTCCTTTTTCAACAATTATGTTAAGGGTCTCGCCATTCTTCTATAGTTATAGATGAATCTTCTATTGTAACTTGTGAGGCCTAAAAATCCTCCCAAGGCCTTCAATGATTTGGGAGTTGGCCATTGCATGATAACTTAAATCTTCTAAGGATCCATCTAAACTCTCTCTCCTGAAATTACATGCCCTAGATATTGGACTTCTCGCCGCATTTTTTGCTTTGAGAGTCTTTAAAACACTCGTTTAACAAACTTGCATTTTTTGTGATTTGCGTAAAATTGTTGTTTGAGAGTCTTTAAAACTATTTCAAGTATGTCATATGCTTCTCCCATGTGCTGCTGTATATCAAAATATCATCGAAAAAAACCAACTCAAACTTCCTTAAATACAAATGAAGAATGTTATTCATGGTGCACTGAAAAGTAACCGGTGCATAAAAAAACCAACACAAACTTCCTTAAATACAAATGAAGAATGTTATTCATGGTGCATTGAAAAGTAATCGGTGCACTAGTTAACCCAAACAACATAATTAGCGATTCATAATGGCCATGTATGAAAAACAGATTTATGTATGTTAGATTCATGCATACGAATCTGGTGATAGCCAGCCCGCAAATCCACCTTGGAAAAGTAATGTGCCTCAAACAATTCGTTTAACAATTCCTCTATTATCGAAATCGAAAATTTACCTGGAATGGTTTCTTTATTCAAGGTTTTATAGTCCACACAAAATCTCCAACTGTCATCCTTCTTTTTGACTAGGATTACAGGGCTTGAATAACGGCTGTTGTTGGGTTTGATTATCCCTTCCTTCAACATTTCTTCAACCTGTTTCTCCTTCTCAGTCTTTAGCAAATGTGGGTATTGATACGGTCTCACTTTAATGGGGTCTATTCCAGTTGCTTTAATTGGAATCTTATGATCAATCTCTCAATTGGGTGACAGATGTTTGGTTTCTTCAAAAGTCCCTTATATTGCTTCAAAACATCATTTAATTTTGTTGTCTGCTTTAAAGTTAGCCTAACAATCTCCTTGTCACTCCCGATTCGATATGTATTGGGCTGGTCATGCACTTTATTCTCCATATGAGAGATTTCTCTAATTTGCACATGTCATGCACTTTATTCCCCATATGAGAGATTTCTCTAATTTGCACATGTTGATAACGCAGGGTCTCCTTTAATTTGCACATGTTGATCGTTAATGCAGAAATTCATTGTCAAAGTTTCCAACCATGCTACTCCCAAATATCAAATCCATCCCTCCTAGCTCAAAAAGGAAAAATAGGAAAAATGTCTCCTTAAGCATATACTTTCCCAGCTTCACCTTTACAACTTGACAACACCCACTCATCATTTTCTTATGGCCATTGTACCGATCAGTCCTTGGGTGTTGACTAAATCACTGGTGATGTTGATGCCACATAAGCGGGTCCCACGAGCAACGCGAGCGAGCCAGTACCTCGCAAAGCACGTGCGCCAAGAAGCCGAAAGTGGTCAGACATCGGTCATTAGGATGTACCGACTTGCCACTAAACAGTGTGGAGAGGTCGGACATCGGAAACCCAAAAAGTAGAGATGGGTCACGAGAAGTGGATTCCAGATCACACACCAGTTATCAGTAAGGGAGAAGCCTAGATCACGAGTGCCCATGCATGTAGAGTGGACGACACGTTCAGGCGTGGCACAAAATATAAAAGTCGTTTGAAGGATATGGCCAGCCAGGGCCACGATCAGGGGCGAGCTGCATGCATGACACGTGAACAGCTAGGGCACTCTCAGAGGCGGATGACCCCAGAGATCAGGTGCATGAGGAGGCATCCAGGTGGTTATCCTGTTAGAGGTTACACTCCAGTTAGGGACCCCACGCACTAGGTTATCCTAAGTGTAAGATAACAATAGTGCTGGACCCGTCCATCAGAAAGGCCTATTTCAGGTAAACAGAAAACTCTAGTTTTTAGTCTATAAATAGTAAGTTAACAAGCTTGGCCAGGGGAGAATCCTCTTGCGCCGTTACACACACAAGAGCAAGAGTATACAGTTTTTGGTGTTTCCTAGCCCTAGTACTAACTTGAATGTTGGAGTGCAATCGGCCGCTAGGGCGTCCATTGTCTTTGTGTTTCAGGTGTTCATCAGAAAAGGCACAGACGAACACAAAGACTCTGGACGTGAGCGTGACGTAGACGCGCGAAGGCGTTTCGAGTCAACCGGCAGGAACATTTGGCGCCCACCGTGAGACACGATACAAAACACTGTTCCATCAGCAAGAACCAGGAAGGTCCAAGAGATGAGAAGTACGAGGCAAGGACCTGCTGCACCAAACGGGGGTGAGGGCCTCTCCCTGCAATAGGTTATGTAATGATGTGAGCCCTTCCGGAGGAAGTGGCCGTGTCAAGAGCAAATCAAGAACGCATCCAAGCTGATTTGGTAGCGTCGCAAGCCATGAACAAGGAGCTGCGTAGAAATCTGCAAACCCACACGGTAGAACGTGAGGGTGTAGACCAGGAGCTTGTGACGCCCCCTTCTCGATAGAGATTATGGATACAGTGATACCAGTCACGCTCGTGGGGCCCAAGGTGACCTTCACCGGGATAGAAGACCCGGAGGCCCACCTTGCGGCCTTCCATACACAAATGATGCTGGTTGGGGGCTCCGATGCGGCGTGATGCAAGCTGTTCATGAGCACTCTGGCGGGAACAGCGATGGAGTGGTTCATGAGCCTCCCTGATGGTCACGTAACGTCGTTTTTGCAACTCAAAAAGTTGTTCAGGATACAATACTGTGCAAATCGAGCCCCCCTGTCAGTCTTTTACGACCTCTTTGATGTAAAATAGTATCAAAGAGAGTCTCTAAAAGAGTTCCTCCACCGTTTTGGAGCGCAAGTGGTGAGGTTGAACCTCACAGAAGAAAAGATGAGGGTGCACGCGTTTAGGAAGGGCATCATGCTGGGACCCTTCAGCGAGTCACTCATCCGGAACCACCTCAAGACCTTCATTGAGATAAAGCAGCGCGCGGTGGCCCACATTACGGCAGAGGAAGAACTTAGCGAAAAGCGCACATGCGTGGTCCCCACGCGGCCACGTGTGGCAGGTCGTCCTTAAACCCTAAGGGTCCACGAGACGACAATAGAGATGAAGGCCCCCGTGAAGCAGCAACCCTATCAAAGGCCTAATACGAGGGGGCGTGGGAGAGATAACGCGCCGCCAAGGCACGATTTCATAGTAGAGTTGAAAGATCTCATTGCTATCTCAAACATAGAGGAGAGATTGAAGGTGCCTCCCAAGGCAGACAAGAATCTCGGGTCCAACAAGAACGCATGGTGTGAGTTCTAACAAGTGTACGACACCCTATACGCAATTGTTTAATGCTGGAACATTAGCTAGATGAGTAGGCTGTACCGCTTCTCAGCGAAGGAGATACACGAATGGTGATATCGGTAGAAGCACAAAGAACCGACGAAGCCTTCGACGTAGACCTGGTCTTTACCAAGGCCGACCAAGAGGACGTTGTCCCCCATGACAACGATCCAATGGTGATTTCAGCAGTAACCGCGGGAAGGAAGGTGCACCGTGTGCTAGTAGATCAGGGAAGCTCGGTAGACGTAATGTTCTGCATGACTTTCAACAAGCTGCAACTATCCCCCGACATGCTAAGGCCCTATGGCGGTTGTCTCTACGGTTTCGCAGGAGGCCAGGTAGAGGTGCGAGGATACTTGGAGTTAAGGACCACCTTCACGGATGGCACCGCGTCACGTACGGAGAGCATCAGGTACCTTGTCGTCAACGCCTCCTCTGCTTATAATATGTTGTTGGGTAGACCAACGCTAAACAGGTTAGGGAAGGTGGCGTCGACAAGGCACATGAAGATGAAGTTACCGGACCTGACGGGGAAGGTGATTACCATCAAATCATATCAGAAGGAGGCCAAGCGATGCTATGAGAATAGCCTGAAAACAAGGCGAGGGGTGTCCATGATCGCCAGTGGACCACCGTATACTGAGAGAGCCCCCTTACCCGAGGTCAGCCGCCACGGCGGGCCTGTAGCAGAAATCGCCCGCGGAACCAAACCTGATTCGGGGAAAGAGAGATTGGAGAGAGAGAGAGTCTCCAACCTGAGCAACACCCCCGGCCAAACAGTACAAAATCCCGATTGAGAAGACCGTAGAGTCCAGGACCGGGACCACCAGTGAGGATCGATTAGGCAATCGGTTCGGGTCCCGAACAAAGACAAGGTCAGTTTCAAGGTCTTACACCCAGGGGAAGCAGAGTACCATCGCACCCGCTCTCCCCCGTGTGGACCAATTCCCTCAGGAAAACAAAGATCTTTCGGAATAAAGCGCGCATGTTTAGGCGTTGAAGCGGGGCTTGGTTCCTCACACACGGAACGTAGCCGACTACAAGTTTATTTCAGTTAAACAGGAATATTGTACGTGATATTAGAGGACACTCTTTTTCTCTTACAAGGATTTTTTAAATGAGGTCCCTAGATAATTGAAGTAGTTTTCCAAGTAATGTACAATTTAGTTAAGAACTTGTTTTTCTTGCGTTAGAAGTCTTGTGAGCGGAGGAGAGGTAGATATGTGAGAACACCTCCCCTCTCGAGTGAAAACGTCAAGGTTGAACGAAATAGTTCACCAGATAAATCCTCCTCGCCCTCGAGCGAAGCCAAGGTCAGGTAAGCATTTGTTTGCCTCGCGTTAGAAGTCTCGTAGGCAGAGAGGTAGGTTCGCAGAGAACACCTCCCCTCTCGAGTGAGAGCGCTAAGGTTCAAAGTAATAGTTATCAGTTAAATCCTCCTCGCCCTCGAGCGAAGCTGAGGTCAGTTAAGCATTTGTTTGCCTCGCGTTAGAAGTCTCGTAGGCGGAGATGTATGTTCGCAGAGAACACCTCCCTTCTCGAGTGAGAGCACTAAGGTTAAACGTAATAGTTATCAGTTAAATCCTCCTCGCTCTCGAGCGAAGCTGAGGTCAGTTAATAGTTAAATCCTCCTCGCCCTCGAGTGAAGCTGAGGCCAAATATCAGTTAAATCCTCCTCGCCCTCGAGTGAAGCTGAGGTCAGTTAATAGTTAAATCCTCCTCGCCCTCGACTGAAGTTGAGGTCAGTTATCAGTTAAATCCCCCTCGCCCTCGAGCGAAGCTGAGGTCAGTTACAAATTAATTTCTCTTGCGCTAGAAGTCTTGCGAGTAGAGAGGTAGGTTCGTAAGAGAACACCTCCCCTTGTGAGTGAAAGTGCCAAGGAAAAACGAAATAATTCGCTAGTTAAATCCTCCGCGCCTTTGAGCGAAGCCGAGGTCAGTCGAGAGAGTTCGTCTCCCTTGCGAAAGCGCAAAGGAGGGACAACCCAACTCACAGTGAAAACCTCCCCTCACGATAAGGGGAACATGTGACAGAACTCCCAAGGAAATGTCGTGGCGCCAGGCACCATTACAGAAACAGTTATGAGAATCAAAATGCAGTTTAACATATAGAAATGAAGCAGATATGAGTTCAGACAGTAAAGGTAGCAAGCAGATAAAAAAGTTTGTGCGTCAATACAAGTCAAGGAAGGACCCTGGAAACAATCTTCCCATTATCAACTAAGTTCGACGCAGAAAAGGGTGTAGTGTGCACTTTTGGATGCACACAAGCAACTTGAACGAGAGCATCCCTAAATCCCTCGTCATAAGCATCCAGAACGTCTCCAGTCAGGTCAGTCTCAGCTTCCTCAAACCTTTTGGCTTGCTGACGAAACTCGGCCTTTGCCCGATCCAGTTGCACCACAAGGTTGGCGGACCTTCGTTCAAGCCCCGTAATCTTGGCTTTAGACTCCTCCTCGGCCTCTTCCTGCTCAAAGACCTGAACCTGCAGGGACAAAACTCTCACCTCCAGCGTAGTAACCTCTTAGTGGACCAACTCTTCTCCCAGAGTCGCCTCGCGGGTGGCAAACGAGCGAGTTGTCGAGGAATCCCCAGATTCGGCCCTAGACAATAGGACGTTGAATTGAGCGAGAAGTGGCCTAAAGTCGAAACCCAGTTTCTCCCTGGCAGCAGCTTCATCCAGGTCCACAGTCACCTCTTGCTGAAGGCCCTTGATGGCATGTTGAAAGACAAAGGGCAGTTCAGGTGCGGAAGGAGTAGAGACACCAGTCCCGCCAGGATCAGGGAGCAGAGAAACGTCGGTCGAGCGACCACGGGGCGAGGCAGAGCGACCGGAGGATGAAGAGTGTGAAACCATCACCGGAGTAGGTTTGAGTTTCTTGTAGATTGGTTCCTCAACAGAATCCTCGTCTGACTTAATTACCACAGCTTTACCCCTACAAGGGAGTGAAGTGGGGGACGGTTGGACGGCGGTGAGAGGGATAGAAACCCCAGGATTGGAAGAACGGGTGAAGACGCAACGGTTGCAAGGACGCGGGCGTGTTGAAGAGAAGTGTCCACGTCCCTGGAAACCCCGTGAAGACGAGTGAGAATATCAGTCTACTTGACCCGTTTTTCTTCCGTCAAACCTATGCCTACACACCAAGTTCAAGAGATATGGAGATAAACCACGCGAATGTGCGGAAAGAAAGCACAAACGCAACGTTACAGTAACCAGAAACAGCATCTCCCAGAGTTTATGGTTTCTTGAATCAAAAGGAGACCCAGAAACAGAAAGTGATCGATACAAAGATTAAGCAAACGAAGAAGCGTAAGTGACGATTAACCCTAGTCGTTGATCAAAACACGTGTGCACAGATAAGACAGGCCTGGAAAGACGTCACTTTGGTGTCGTATTTACGTCCTGTCGCACATAGCCACGTAAATCACCCAGGGCAAGGACTTAGCCTCTTCGCTAAACGAGTTACGGCTCGAGACTGGGGGGCTTGTGTACCGACCAGTCCACGGGCATTGACTAATCCACTGGTGATGTTGGTGCCATGTAAGCGGGTTCCACGAGCAGCGCAGGCTAGTACCTCACAGAGCAAGTGCTCCAAGAAGTCGAGAGTGGTCAAACATCGTTCATCAGGACGTACCGACTTGCCACTAAACAGTGTGGAGAGGTAGGACATCAGAAATCCAAAAAGTAGAAATGGACCACGAGAAGTGGATCCCAGATCACACACCAGTTATCAGTAAGGGAGAAGCCTAGATCACGAGTGCCCATACATGTAGAGTGGACGACGCGTTCAGGCGTGACACAAAATATAAAAGTCGTTGGAAGGATATGGCCAGCCAGGGCCACGATCAAGGGCGAGCTGCATGCATGGCACGTGAACAGCTAGGGCACTCTCAGAGACGGGTGACTCCAAAGATCAAGTGCACGAGGAGGCATCCAGGTGGTCATCTTGCCAGAGGTTGCACTCCAATTTGGGACCCCACGCACTAGGTTATCCTAAGTGTAAGATAACAACAGTGTTGGCCCCTCCCATTAGAAAGGCCCATTTCAGGTAAATAGGAAACCCTAGTTTTCGGTCTAAAAATAGTAAGTTAACAAGTTTGGCCAGGGGAGAATCCTCTTGCGCTGTTACACACACACAAGAGCAAGAATATATAGTTTTTGGTGTTTCCTAACCCTAGTACTGATTTGAGCGTCGGAGTGCAAACGGCCGCTAGGGCGTCCATTGTCTTTGTGTTTCAGGTGTTCATCAGGAAAAACATAGGCGAACGCAAAGACTCTGGACGTGAGTGTGACGTAGACGCGCGAAGGCGTTTCGAGTCAACCGGCAGAAACAATCATCACCTAAACTCACGTTATACGATGGTGTGGGCTCAACTGGTAATTCCAATTGGCTAACCAACTCGACATATATGAAATTGTGACTTTCCCCATCTTGAACCAAGACCAACGCTATTCTTCCCTTCACTTCCCCTTGTAACTTCATGGTGTTGGGTTATGTTAGACCCCAACAGAAAAAATAGATAAAACAGAAAAAATAGATAAATCCATCTTTTGACACTCGCTCTCTCCTCTTCTTCATCCTCCAAATTCTCCTCAATCTGTTCCAATATACCTTGTTTCACCTCTACAAGGACTCCTTCATCTTCTGCACAAATGATTACCTGCAAATTTTTTAAGGACAACGATGCCCTAGAACATACACCTCTTCACAGTCGAAACATCTTCCCTCCCCCCTTCTCGCACATATTCGGATAGGGAAGGGTCCTGGACCCCTTATTTCTTGAGCCTTCTCCTGCAACTCCTCTTAACCGAACTTCTCTTCCTGAGTTGAAGACTCCTTTCTTGCATTGCTAGCCATGCTAGACGAGACCTGCCCACTCCGTATACACTTTTGTGCGGACATACCTCCTCGATAACGTTCATAGGGAGTGTTATTCCTATACCCATTCCTGCCCCGTTTTCTTCTCTAAAGGATTCCTCCACATCCAGCGTAATTTCCATGGCTCTGGAATCATGGGGTTTAATTTGGTTGTGAATCTTGGACTGTAACCCAGCAAAGAAATATCCCAGCAGCTATTCATCTCCTGTGGTGCTTGTGATACTAACAATTCAAATTCTTGAATGTATTCATTCACTTTTCCATTTTGTTAGATCTTTGCTAAAAATAGAACTCCTTTCCTTCCCTCCGAACCTCCTATTCAGCGCCATTGAAAATTCTTCCGAAGAAGGGTTCTTGGAATTCTTCCTCCAAAAGCTAAACCAAGGACTGACCCTTCCTTCCATCCTTTGTTCCATCTTTTTTTCCTTCCTCTTTGTCTTTTGTATCCGTCAGATCAGACCAAATTCTTAGGTTCCCAAAGAAAAACAATGATTCCTTCAAAGAACACTGCTAAGAGAAAAAAAACTTTGTTTTATTCCACCACTGTTCAGAACTCACAAAAGAATATAGTTCCTTTCGGACAGGTTTTATCCTGTCAACTTTGCACAACAAATCAGCTAACCCCACCCACTCCTGGGTGGTCTTTATTTAAAGATCCCCTAACAACTTACAAACCCTTTTATCCCTTTTTTTTTAAATTTTCTTCTATGATACACCCTTCATCTACTGTCCTTATTTACCTGCCTAACAATACATGTCTAAGTGTATTCAGAGCACTTAACAAGTAAAATGCATAGGATTACGGTGTTTAGGAGAAGTGCAATCACATGAAATTGTCCCTGAAATATGTTTGTCTATATATTACCATGTGAGTTTGGATATATAGATAAACTAAAAGTTTAATGCAAGGACTCTTTCTAGCTTTTGCAGGTAGTTTTGGAAGATGAGAACCTGTGGAAACAAATTAATGTCATAAGGAAGATAGTAGGATATGAAGGTAGAAAGGAAGCATCATGTGCAGATGAATTAAAGGCTCTCTACATTTTCACTGGAGTTGAGCCCCCAACATCTCTCCATGAGAACTCCATCCACCCCTTAGAAATCAAGGAGAAACTTCAGTTCCTTATGTGCATCCTTGGAATTAAGTCCAACGAGACTTAGAATGTAACACATTTGTGTATTGTTCTCTACATATTTTAGTCAACCTTTTTCTTAATCTCTGGATTTGCTTTGGGATAGGTTTAGACCCATGAAAGGAAAGGAAAAATGTTCAAAACTGATTTGGAAACTTAATTTATTTGATTTCTTAAGTTTTCTTAGATTTGCTTACAAATGCACTAGTAATTGATGCATCTCATAATACAATGGACATGTATTGAAATAACACAATTCTTAGAAACTAGAAGGTGTTAAAATCTAAGATATTCACAAGTACAAAATTTACTTATGCCTAGTAATGTATATTTTATCCTTAAACACAAAGTTATGAATAAAAGGTAGAGGTGACCTACAAATTTCACTTATACCGTTGATTTTCTTTTGTCATTTCCTTTAAGGGAGTGTTATTTTTTTTTAAATGTGATTTGAGGTTTAGGAACATGAATTCTTCTCCCTTGCAGAATCCTTCGTTTTGATTTTTCATATTAGAACCCTTGTTTGAATGTATCTTCTACCTCCTTTTGTATATACATATTAAACTCAAGATATCAAGATTTTCTATAGGATTTTCTATAGTGATTTCTCATATATGGATATGCTGTGTTCAAAAACGGTACTTTTAGTTTTTCAAACCCATTTACAAACAACATATTTCGATGCTAACGAATTCACATTGCAGACCTAGTCTTTATTAAGACTTTCTTTCCGAGTCTTACTATCATTAACCAATTTCTCTTTGTTTAATGAATCATTAGATGATTTTATAATAAAAAAACATCATATGTTGTTGTGCTTATGTTTTATGATTTTATGTTTTGATAATAATAAAAAGTGACTTATGATTTTATGTTTTGATAATAATAAAAAGTGACTGCAGAACTTTTGCATAAAGATCCGTGCAATGTTTCTGTACCGCCCTGGTGGTCGGGTGTGATGACGTGGTATCCTGCTACAGTATAGGCGTGTTGACAAGGCGCCAGGTTGGCAGAAGGGAAGGTAGTCGCTAGTTGTTATATTGGCGTGTTCCGATTTCCAGTTACCAGAATCGGCGATCGCCAGGTTAAAGATGAAGTCGCCAGATGTAGATTCAGGCGACCTAGTCATTGGAGATCGCCAGAGCAAGCACATCGCCGAAGATGAAGGAGAAGCAGATTATGAAGGCGGCCGGCGAGACCACAGGGAAGGTGTATGAAGGCCCCTAACTCGCCAGTTCCAGTAGAGATCACACTCCCAAGTTAGCTATGCACTGGGCAGTACCATGCATAGGTAACTTAGCCAAAATGAGAGTAGAAGCAGCGCCAAGTCAGGGAGCCTCCAGATGATGGCACGTGTACGGTTGGATGCGAGCCACGTGTCCAAGTCTGTAACTGCCAGGAGAGAGAAAGCTACCAGGTATATAAGAGTTCTTAACGAACTTTCTGAGGTACGCACGTTCAGTTCATACACTTTACGCTTGCGAGTTAGAGCTGACTGTGAAAGAGGATTTGCACGGTTCTTGTTCTCTTAGTATTTGGTGATACCGTCACTGACTTGAGCGTTGGAGTGCGATCGGCCGCAGCGGCGCCGTACTGTTTCTTTGCAGGTTCTTGAGGTAGATCCCGAAGAGGAACGGAGGTTCGAAGCGGTGCGCACGTCGATCCCTTGACGAGGCAGTTTCCAGCGTTCCGGTCAACAGGCAGGATCATCAGGCGCCCACCGTGGGGCCGTGTAAAATTTGCTCCCATCCACAGCGTGAGTTCTTGGAGGTTTTCGAAGTTTTGCGTGGTTGTGTGCTGGTGCAACCGTCGCTCGCTGTTTGCTTGAGTTTCGTTCGGTGAGTTCGCATTTTTTCACCATTCGTTTCAAGTTCTGTTCGGTGAAGCGAGGTTTCCTGCTGCTTGCGCGTGATTTGTTCGGTGGAGTTCGAGTCCTTTCGCTCAATCGGTTGTTCGTAGGGTTTCTGGTGGAGTTGTGGTTTTCTTTGAAGGTTTACGGTGTTCTTGAGTTTCCTGCGCAGTTTCGCACTGTTTTCTCTGATTGATCGCTGATTCGATCGTGGTTGAAGTGTTGTTCGCTGCATTCCTGTGATTCGCTGAAGTTCATGAGAAAAATGAGAAGCAATCGCTCAAGTCCGGTTGCGCCCGTGGCACCTGTCGCTGCTGAAGGCGCCGCTGCCATGACCATGGCGCAGATGGCAGAGATGATGCGCTCGTTGCAGGCAACTGTGGAAGCCTCACGCGTAGAGCAGGCGAGAATGCATGAGGACCTGGTCGCCTCTCGTGCCAGGAACGAGGAGCTCAGCAAGATGACTGAGGAGCTGCGTCAAGCTCTTCAGGAGCAGCAAGGGCGTTCTGCCGCGGAAGAGGTTGCGCCATCGTCGCCACCTCGTGTTTTTCCCATGCCTTTTATTCAGGCGATCACGGACACGCCCATTCCCGCGAGCGTGGTTCCGGTTAAGGCTGTTTTCACCGGCGTGGAGGATCCTGAGGCTCATCTCACCACGTTCCATACGCAGATGATGCTGTCAGGAGGGTCAGACGCCGTCTACTGCAAGATGTTCGTGAGTACGCTCCAGGGAACGGCGATGGAGTGGTTTGTGAGCCTGCCTAACGGCCACATAACCAATTTTCAACAGTTCTCGAAAATCTTCGTCGAGCAGTACATTGTGAATAAGGCGCCACCCAGGGTGTCCTATGATTTGTTTGATATAAGGCAGTACCATGGGGAGTCCCTCAGAGACTACCTCAATCGCTTCGGAGCGCAGATGGTCAGATCGCCGGCCAAGGATGAAGAAATGCTGGTCTATGCCTTCAAGAAAGGCGTGCAGCCGGGACCATTCTGCGAGGCCTTGATCAGGGCTCACCCTGCGACGTTTGCTGAAGTCGGGCGGCTTGCGGTGGCTCATATCGCTGACGAGAATGAAGTCGCCGAGAAGAGAGGGAGCGTGGCTCCCGCCAAGCCACGCGCCCAGACCAGGATCCAGCCGTAGAGGGTGCTGGAGACAGCGGCGGCGGCCAGGAAGGACCAAAGGACTCGCCATCCTTACAACAGGAGGAACAAGGGGAGGAGCCAGGGGCGCCAGCAACCAGCACGCCGGGAATACAATCGCCCGCCTAAGCACAAATTTGTCATGGGACTAGCGGACCTGATCGCCATTCCTAACATATCTGCTAGGTTGAAAGCGCCTGAGAAGGTGGGCGACAAGGTGCTGGGGTCAAAGCCGGATGCCTGGTGCGAGTTCCACCAGTGTTTTGGCCACACTTTGGACTCGTGTTTGTCTTTGGGATATCAGCTCGACGATCTGGTTAAGAGCGGGTTCCTAAATGACTATCTGTTGGACAGGAGGACGGGGGCAGCGTCGAGTTCCCAGCCAGCAGGTGGAGAAGCCCAGCAACACGAGATGCCTATCCACGGGGAGATCCACACCATTGCAGGGGGCTTCTCAGGTGGCGGATGCACCGCATCGCAGAGAAAGAAGTATGCGCGATCGGTGATGACAATGGATATGTTTGAAGACCACTCGCCGGAAGTGGACATTACGTTCACCAAGCAGGATCTTCGGGACGTTGTGCCTCATGACAACGATCCCATAGTCATTTCGTTGATTACGGCGGGAAGGAAGGTCCACAGAGTTCTGGTGGACCAAGGAAGCTCGGCAGACGTGATGTTCTGGCCGACTTTCACGCAGCTGGGGTTGCCCCTTGACCAGCTTAGGCCCTATGGAGGGTGCCTGTATGGGTTCGCTGGTGACCAGGTGGAGGTCAGGGGGTACATTGAGCTGAGAACCACGTTTACCGATGAGGCTGGTTCGAGAACGGAGAAAATCAAGTACATCATCGTAAACGCCCCTTCAGCATATAACATCCTGTTGGGAAGGCCCACGCTTAACAGGATAGGCGCCATTCCGTCGACTCGGCACATGAAGGTAAAGTTGCCGTCCATGGAAGGGGTGGTGATCACGATTAAGTCTGATCAGAAAGAAGCGAAAAGGTGCTATGAGAATAGCCTGAAAAACAAAAGATCAGTGAGTTATGTAACAACCACCCCACCTCCCGGTGTGAAGCCCAGATCGACGGTAACGGAGGAGGCCGCCGGAAGAGATGTAGAGATGGTAGACGCTGAGCTAGGGGAGAGGAGTGCTGGCCTGGAGGAGGGAGAGGCGCGGAATCGCCCTGAAGAAGCAAGGGAACAGGGAATCGCCAGGGCGGTGATCGCCAGAGAATCCAGGCCTAAACCTGTCGAGCAGTGGCTCGAAAAGGAGATCGGAGGAAAAATCTTCAAGCTGGGAAGATCTCTGGAGGTCGATCTCCAGGACCAGATCGCCAAGGTGATTGAGCGGCATCTGGACGCGTTTGCATGGTCCGCTTCGGACATGCCCGGGATTGATCCTGACTTCTTGGGCCATCATCTGGCGATGGACAATTTGGTGAGACCGGTGCGACAAAGGAGAAGAAAGTTTAACGAGGAGAGGAGGCAGGCGATCAGGGACGAAACACAGAAACTCCTCACTGCAGGCCACATCAGGGAAGTCCAGTACCCTGAATGGTTGGCAAATGTCGTGCTGGTGAAGAAGAGTAACGGGAAATGGCGCATGTGCGTCGATTTCACCGACCTGAACAAAGCTTGCCCAAAGGATTCGTATCCTTTACCGAGCATAGATGCCCTGGTCGATAGTGCTGCAGAGTGTAAGTTGCTGAGTTTCCTGGATGCCTTCTCAGGATATAATCAGATCAAGATGCATCCCATGGATGAAGAGAAAACAGCCTTCATGACGGAGAGGTCGTGCTATTGCTATAAGGTGATGCCGTTTGGGCTGAAGAACGTGGGGGCCACGTACCAGAGGCTGATGGATCGAGTACTTGCACCAATGCTGGGAAGGAACGTGCAAGCCTACGTCGATGACATGGTCGTGACCTCGCAGGAAAAAAGCAAGCACGTTGCAGACTTGGAAGAATTGTTCACGACGATCGCCAAGTTCAAGTTAAAGCTCAATCCGGAGAAATGCATTTTCGGCGTGGAGGCTGGAAAGTTTTTGGGTTTCCTCTTGACTGAAAGAGGAATAGAAGCCAACCCAGACAAGTGTGCCGCCATCCTGGCGATGAGGAGTCCAGCTACGGTGAAAGAAGTCCAGCAGCTAACAGGTCGGATGGCAGCCCTATCTCGCTTCGTGTCAGCTAGCGGAGAAAAGGGACATCCCTATTTTCAATGTCTGCGGCGCAATAATAAGTTTGTTTGGACGAAAGAGTGCGAGGAAGCTTTCGTTAAACTGAAGGAGTATCTGGCGAGCCCGCCGGTTCTGTGCAAACCGCTGGTGGGAATCCCTCTCAGGTTGTATTTTGCTGTAACTGAGAGGGCGGTAAGTGCGGTGCTCGCCCAGGATCAAGATCAGGCTCAGAAGCCTATCTATTTTGTGAGCAAGGTGTTGCAGGGCCCCGAAACGAGATATCAGGCCCTGGAGAAGGCTGCGCTGGCTGTGGTGTTTTCGGCGAGGAGGTTGCGCCACTACTTCCATAGTTTCACAATACTGGTGATGATTGACCTGCCCATCCAGAAGGTCTTGAAGAAACCCGACGTTGCAGGAAGGATGGTGAAGTGGGCGGTAGAGTTGTCAGAATTTGATATTAAATATGAGCCCCGAGGCCCGATCAAGGGGCAAATCTTTGCAGATTTCGTGGTTGAGCTCTCATCAGAGGCGACGCGGGTTGAAGGAGACGATTTCTGTTGGGTACTTTCGGTGGATGGATCGTCGAACCAGCAGGGCAGCGGTGCTGGAGTCATATTGGAAGGGCCCAACGGCGTGCTGATCGAACAATCTCTGAGGTTCGCCTTCAAAGCCAGCAACAATCAAGCAGAGTATGAGGCGCTGATCGCCGGAATTTTGCTGGCCAAGGAAATGGGAGCTAGGGTGCTGATGGCTAAGAGTGACTCGCTGCTAGTCACGGGGCAAGTAACAGGCGAGTTTCAGGCTAAAGATCCACAAATGGCGGCTTACTTGCCGTATGTGCAGGAATTGAAGAGTTCCTTTGCCTCTTTTGAAGTAATGCATGTGCCCAGAGAGCAGAATGCCCGAGCTGACTTGCTTGCTAAGCTCGCCAGCTCAGGCAAGGGGGGTAGGCAGAGGACGGTGATTCAAGAAACTCTGAAGACGCCAAGGGCATTTGTAGCAGATCACCTGGTCCTTCAGATAAGCAAGTCGACGGAGAAAGCAGCGAGAAGCCATAAGTCCCTGACGCAAGAAACTATGAGATCGCCGAGAATTAGAGCATGTCGAGGAGAGAAGGTGGACGTGATGCAGGTCTGCGCCGCCCATGAGCCAGACACTTGGATAACACAGTACAAGCGGTGCCTGGCAGATGGCCTCCTCCCGCTGGATCCGACAGAAGCTAGGAAGGTAAAGAAAAATTCCAGCAAGTACACATTGATTGATGGCGATCTGTACAGGTTCGGGTTCACTCACCCACTCCTGGAATGCATACACGGCGAGAAGTGCACGAGAATCATGTCAGAGCTCACGAAGGTATATGCGGAAGCCACATCGGGGTCGAGCTCTGGCCGCGAGAACTCTCCGTGCAGGCTACTACTGGCCATCTATGAGAGAGGATTGCAAGAAATATGCCCAGTGTTGCAAACAATGCCAACAGCACGCCGATTGGCACAAGGCACCTCCCGAGGAGTTGAAGTCGATCTATAGCCCTTGGCCGTTTCATACTTGGGGAATCGACATCCTGGGACCATTCCCACTGGCGATCAGGCAGATGAAGTACTTGGTGGTGGCGATTGAGTATTTCACCAAGTGGATTGAAGCAGAACCGGTGGCCCAGATCACCGCACACAAGATCGAAGGTTTTGTATGGAAGAACATCGTGTGTCGGTTTGGAGTGCCTAAACGCCTGGTGTCGGATAATGGGACGCAGTTTGCAAGCCACCTGTTGAAGAAGCTTTGCGAAGGTGTGGGAATTCAACAAGTGTTTGCATCCGTCGAGCACCCTCAGACAAATGGCCAGGTGGAGTCAGCCAATCGGGTGTTGTTGAGAGGTTTGAAGAGAAGGCTTGAGAAAGCCAAGGGAAGTTGGGCTGAGGAGGTGCCCCGTATAGTTTGGGCGTACCACACCACCGAGCAGTCAGGAACCCATGAGACCCCGTTCAGCTTGGTCTATGGGTGTGATGCCATGATTCCAGTGGAGATCCAGGAGAGTTCGCCGAGATTCCAGAACTTCGTGGAGGAAGACTCGAATGAGGAGAGAAGGCTAAACCTGGATCTACTGGATGAAGTCAGGGAAGAGGCGAGGTTGAAGGCTGAAGCCGTGAAGAGAAGGGTCGAACGAAGATACAACTCGAAGGTGATGCCAAGGCAGTTTAGAGAAGGCGATCTGGTGATGAGGAAGGCCCACCAGTACGAGATGGAGAATAAACTGTCACCCAAGTGGACTGGACCGTTCAGAATAACCGAGGCGCTCGGGAACGGAGCCTACCGCTTAGAGACGCTGGAAGGAGGGGCGATTCCTCGCACCTGGAACGCCACACACCTGAAGTTGTACTATAGTTAAGAGCTTTGTAAGTAAAGACAAACACAAATGTCATAATACAATGTCTCTGATGAAACAGTTTGAAGGGGGCACTCTTTTTTCCCTAAGGAGGGTTTTTAACGAGGCCACCCAATAAAAGAAGAGTTTTCGAAGTATAAGGCGTTTTCTGGTTGCATGTTTGCTGTTTTCCAAAAGTTTTGAAGAAAGACCTTGTCACTTGTAAGTGATTTAAGGCACGTGCTTTCCAGTTAAAGTTTTAAAGTCCTCATCGTTTTTCGGCGATTAGAGGCATCAGTTAGAGTTTTAAAGTCCTCATCGTCTTTCGGCGATCGGAGGCATCAGATGAAAAACCTCAACGCCCTCGCGCGTCCTGAGGCAAGTTAAAAACCTCCTCGCCGTTGAGCGAGTGCAGGCGAGAAAGAGAAAAAGTCCTCCGTGTTTCTGGGGGCGAGAAGATGTAAGCCCTGGGGCAATGTAGAGGCAAGATAAAGACCTCCTCGCCGTCGAGCGAGTGCAGGCGAGAAAGAGAAAAAGTCCTCCGTGTTTCTGGGGGCGAGAAGATGTAACCCCTGGGGCAATGTAGAGGCAAGATAAAGACCTCCTCGCCGTCGAGCGAGCGCAGGCGAGAAAGAGAAAAGGTCCTCAGTGCATCCAGGGGGGAGGAGATGTACACCCTGGGCAAGTTGAGGCACCAGTTAAAGACCTTCTCGCCGATGAGCGAGTTCAGGCGAGTTAAAGACCTTCTCGCCGATGAGCGAGTTCAGGCGAGTTAAAGACCTTCTCGCTTACATGCGAGCTTAGGCAAGATAAAATCCTTCTCGTCTTGAACGAGTTCAGGTATGGTGCAGAGGGTGGAAGAAGTTGGAAGGTGACTAAGGTAGGTTCGAAGAGAACGCCTAGTTAACCGGTCTTTTGTTCTGAAGTTCAGGGGGGCAAAGAAAGATCCCAAAGGGTGCTTCTACCCCAGATAAAGAAACAATTGCCAAAGCATGAGGCCAGAAAGAGGCGGATATTACCAAGAGTTCTTGGCGCGGGAAGAGTTCAAAAAGCGGCGAGAAGGTTAAAAGGCCTGTTTGATGAAGCAGGTCGAGTGGGACGGTGTTTTGAGCCAATAACTGAGTTACAGCTCGTTGCTTGAAGGGTATTCTTACGATAAGGTTAGCGCCTTAGGAGTACAAGTTGGTTAAAGTGATTATTGCTTAAGTTTGAAGTGGTTCGAAGCAGTTAAGTCAAAAGTCGTGTTTGCAAAATCGTTAAGTCAAATCCGACAAAGTTAAACATGCGAAGAAGGTTAAAGCGCTTAAAGAAGTCAGGAGAGGGAATATCCAAACGTTGTCATTAAGATAAGTATTTGTTAAAGGCGCATATGCACGAGTTTATTACAGAATAATACAAGGGAAATCATAAAAGTAGCAGATGAAGAGGAGTTGATTAGTCTTCAGCAGGAACGACTTTTCCATCTACTACTTCGTTGTTCAGTGACACCAGGCTGAGATCCAGGTCGGGGAATAGGCAAGCGAATTGTTCCCGCGCAGCTTCGAATCCAGCAGCCAGAATCTGAGCAGAGTTTAGCTTGAGTTCTTCGATTTGCCCCTGAAGTTCCTCAATCCGCTTCTTGAGGTCTTCAGTTTGCTCTTTCAGCTCTTTATTCTGCTGCTCCAGCTCTTTAACCTGTTTTTTGAGTTGTTCGTTGGTCTCTTGAGCCTGGAGAAGGTTTTCAGTAACTTTCTTGGATTCCGATTGTGCTTGGGCCAACTCAGCAACCACCTTTCCTTTCTCTTTGTTGGCCTCGACGAGATCAGCCATGGAGTCGTCCCTCGCCTTTTCTACTTGCCCAAGTAGTTTCTCTCGGTCGATCGACCTCTGCTCCAGTTTTTGCACCTTAGCGGCGTCAGCTTTCATGAGAGCCTCCAGGTCGACCGCCCTGGCGCGAAGAGGCACAATTTTGCTTTCCAGCTCGACCTTCTCTTGGGCAAGTTGGTGAACTTTGTGGCGAAGGTCAGTGGCCTCCTTGCGCGCCAGCCTGAGCTCGGTATTCATTGCATCCTCCACTCGAGAGTGTTCGATCTCTGCGAGCGTCAGGCTGAAAAACAACTTCTCCACCTCGACCCTCATGGTGCTGTTTTCGGTTTTGAGGTTGAAGAGGTCGTCTTGAAGCCTCCTGGTTGAGCCTTCCACAGCCCTGGTTATGATCGCTGGGATATCCTCTGCTATGGTTTTCAGCTTGGCAGTTAGAAGCTCCCACATCCTAGTGACTTCAAGGGGAAGGTTTGCGGCTTGGAGAGGCACCAGGTGGGCTTGTTGTGGGTTCTCACCGCCACCTTCCTTAGCAGGTTCTTCAGTGTTTGCTTCCTGGCGTGGCGACGGGATCGGGGATTCGGTGATCAGAATCGGAGAGGTATGAGCAACCTCATCCCCGATTGGAGCATTTTCTGCAGCTGAAGCATTTGAAGGGGGGCCCCCTCCAGCTGACACGTATGGCGTAGAGGCGCTTGGGGGGTCCTCTAGGAAATTTGGCTCTTGGGCCTCAGCTGCAGGTGGCGCAGTGGCCAGTGGAACCGCTTGGACTGGTGAGGGAGGAGCCTGTGGGGGTGGCGATGCTGGAGGGGGAGCAGGCGTCGTTGGTGGTGTTGAGGTTGGAAGAGGGGGTGGAGCAGGTGGTGAAGAAGGTGCCACCCTCTTCCTCTTCGTAACAAGGCCATCCTCGGTGACCTCGTCATCCTCTTCTTCCTCCTCATGGATGACTTGAGGGGCTTTCCTTTTAGGTCTCTTAAGGACCAATTTCTTGCGTTGGGCAGGTTCCTTGGGTGGCGATCGCCCGTGGACGATGGCAGACTCCACCACCGAGTTGGGTACCGTTTGGGAACCTGTCGCCAACCCGTGGTTTCGGGCGAGCGCCTTCAGTTCGGCGAGCATGCCTTTGCCCAACATGTTGTCTGCATGCAACGAAAATGCATGGGTTAACTCAAGGAAAAAAATAAGTGCATAAGGTAGTAAAACAGCAAAGCAGATGATATGTGCAGGAAAGGTAAAACCAAAGTCTTGCGCATAACGCACAAGACGCCCAGAAACAGCTAAACAGAAGCAGTATCAAAGCAATAGTTCAAATGTCCTAACCTATTTGAATTTCTAGCTGATCTTCGTAGAATTCGAAGCTGATCAAGGTGGTGGTAAGGAAAGTAATGTTGGCGTCCGCCACCCTTTTCCAGAAGAGACAGAGGTCTCTGTCCAATGCTCCCATGCTGTCAGGACTTCTGGGCCTCCTGAAGCAGCTCTTGGACTCCTTCTTTCCCTTGTCCACCCAGTACAAGGGGAAGCCATCGAGAAGGGAGGCGTCCTTGTCATTCGCACGCACTTGGATGAATTTCCCCTTCCAGTCTTTGTACGATTGCTGGAAGATGGTAAAGATGGACCTCCCAGCAATCGCGTTCAAGCTGACCCACAGGCGCTCTCCTGGGTGCTTGGCTTCGAAGAGGAATAAGAACACGTCCACCGACGCGGGCAATCCCAGGTGGGCGCACATTACTTGAAAAGCTCGAACAAACGCCCAGCTGTTGGGGTGAAGCTGGGCGGCAGCAATGTTGAGCTCGGTCAGAAGTTCCCTCTCGAATCGGGTGAAAGGGAACCTGAGCTTGACCTTCTTGAATAGAATCGTATAGACAAAGCAGAAGGGCCCGTCGGCGCTTACTTTGTCATCAGCACACACGGGCAGATCGGCGGGGCAAGGCAGCACCATCATCTTCTCGTCGTGCTCCTTGTGAAACGATTGATAGATCTCGTCCCCCTTAGTCAGCCGCAAAACTGCTCCCGCAGTGTTCACGGAGGATGTCTCCCTCAGAAGGGTCGAGTTGGCCCAGGGATACAAAGTTTTGAAGTCGGGCAGGGGAACGGGGGCTCCTCCAGTGTTAGGTGGAGTCGCCTGGGCCAGGACAGGTTGGGAAGACGCAGGCCTCTCAGCCTGCGAAGATGAAGCGCCACGAACTTGTGTTGGGTCGTGTGCTTGTGAAGGAAGGTTTCGTGCTGAAGGAGGAGGGTTCGGGGTAATCTTTGTGCGAGTCATGATAGCAGCTGCAAAGGAAGAAGAAAGGAAAAATGATCAGGGGGTTACAGAGGCTGACTCGATCATAGAAGGAAGGTGAAAAACGAACGAATGTAGGTTCGTTGCGACGATTGACGAAGCCCTAAGTTGCGCAGAAGGAGAAATGGAAAAACAACCCACAGCGTATGCACCAGGCAGTTACAGGATGATGCGAATCGGTGAAAATGCAAGAGAAACCAGCAGATGAAGGAAAGTAGGTACCTTTCGATGATCAGGAAGACGATGGAGGAAGATGGTGATCTAGAGCGTTGAAGAGCGTTGAGAGTTTTCACAGAAAGAAGTTAGAGCGTCTGCAGGCACGAAGAAAGTGATGGAACAGTGGAGCGAAATGGGTTTAAGGGTTTTTCGAAATGGTTTTAGGAAGCGCAAACGGCAAATGAAGAGAGTCGTTGATGAGGCCACGTGTCGAGCGATGAGTGAGGGGTTTGGGGGAGCGTCAGAGCAGCAGAAGGTACAACCGTTTGGAATTCTGCGTCAGTGCCACGTAGATCGGTGTTAACGTAGGCTCTTTCAGTCTTTTCGCTAGACAAGTCTTCGCTTAAGACTGGGGGGCTTGTGTACCGCCCTGGTGGTCGGGTGTGATGACGTGGCATCCTGCTACAGTATAGGCGTGTTGACAAGGCGCCAGGTTGGCAAAAGGGAAGGTAGTCGCCAGTTGTTATATTGGCGTGTTCCGATTTCCAGTTACCAGAATCGGCGATCGCCAGGTTAAAGATGAAGTCGCCAGATGTAGATTCAGGCGACCTAGTCATTGGAGATCGCCAGAGCAAGCACATCGCCGAAGATGAAGGAGAAGCAGATTATGAAGGCGGCCGGCGAGACCACAGGGAAGGTGTATGAAGGCCCCTAACTCGCCAGTTCCAGTAGAGATCGCACTCCCAAGTTAGCTATGCACTGGGCAGTACCATGCATAGGTAACTTAGCCAAAATGAGAGTAGAAGCAGCGCCAAGTCAGGAGCCTCCAGATGATGGCACGTGTACGGTTGGATGCGAGCCACGTGTCCAAGTCTGTAACTGCCAGGAGAGAGAAAGCTACCAGGTATATAAGAGTTCTTAACGAACTTTCTGAGGTACGCACGTTCAGTTCATACACTTTACGCTTGCGAGTTAGAGCTGACTGTGAGAGAGGATTTGCACGGTTCTTGTTCTCTTAGTATTTGGTGATACCGTCACTGACTTGAGCGTTGGAGTGCGATCGGCCGCAGCGGCGCCGTACTGTTTCTTTGCAGGTTCTTGAGGTAGATCCCGAAGAGGAACGGAGGTTCGAAGCGGTGCGCACGTCGATCCCTTGACGAGGCAGTTTCCAGCGTTCCGGTCAACAGGCAGGATCAGTTTCTATTGCAATATTTATTAGTCTAATATTCATTAGACAAGATTTAAGCATCTACCATATAAGTTGATGAGCGTCTATAATAAGTCCATAACAAAATTCAGAATGAATATATTATCTAGTTATAATAATGTTTTGTACAGCTACGCTACAATATAGAGTATACTCTTCAGTTTTGTTCACGTTAAATGGTGAAATCTTTTAAATTCATAAATCTACTTAAAATGTGTTCAATTAAAAGAATTTTATGTCAAAAAATGAAAAATTTATGTTGAAGTTTTAAGCTGCTGAGGAATGTCATCCCTACCTCCCCAAGAAGTTGACACGTCAATTTTGTAACCCACAAAATGTTTTCTTTGGATTAGTTTTTTGGGATATGTTACAATCTACTGAGTGAATTTACTGTTGGTGACAACTTTGATTATTTTCTGGGAAATATCAGTTTATTTTGTTTAGGAATAGATAGTGGTTGATCATTACATCATCGAGGGGCTTTTAAGTAGAATCCGGTCCTTTTTTTTTTTTTTTTTTTTTTTATCAGCAAAGAATTAAATGAAATTAAAAGGGACACTTCAGGGGTGTCCCAACCCTTATACAACCCGACTCAGAACACACACATTACATAGAGGGGCTTCCTACGCCCATTCCACTATAACCACCCTCCCTCTATCACATAGCCAGAGAGACCACCTGCACAATGCTGGTGTGCATAGCCGCACTAAACCAGCCATCCAGCTAACCCAGTAGACCAGTACTACACAAAAGCCATTGTTGCACAATTGTCATTCACCATACTAAAAAGCAATGTTGGCAATATCAGCGCACCCACTGTATCTGTCTCTAACCACTCACCCTCCGGAATTTGCCCTGTCAAAGCGCCTGTCCGGATTCATCTCACTATCTCATTCCCCCCAACTCACCTCCTGGCAGCGTTGCATATCCGTAGCTTAGAGTCCAACCAGAACAGCACCACACGTCTATTACCAGCCCCTTACCAAACTTATGTACCTACACACCCAGTCAGCCAGCAGCATCGCTCCCAGCTGATCCACAGCACCCGCCCCAGCTTCTACATATCCATACTTAACAGGAATTGACCCAGGCGACTTCAGGAAGCCTTACTTGACAAGAGTCACCCACGAGTAGGGTTATACAGTGCCCCAGCTGAGTTCACCCACTGTTAGCAAAGAAGCATAACAGCCAGCTGTAGAAATCCATTACCTCTCCATGTCTTCATCCATCCGAACGTGCTCCTTGGCAGCTTGCCTTAATCGCACACCTACATTTGTTTGGGAGACCCACCACACTATTGGCCATCTTCATCTAGAAAGAGAACACCTTCTGTCGAACCTCCAGGGAGCAAGTCAGCTACACACTGCCTCTCATTTGCCTTACTCCCGGGTCTCTGGTAACCCCATCCAGCTGAATACCCACGAACTCCTACCTGCCTTCTAGCTCCACCTTTCTTCTTATTTAACCTTCTACTTATAGCTGCTTAAACACACCATTGGGTTCAACACCCAGTCCGAAAGAGAGTAATTAAACTTAGCCCCTTTATGCTTTAACCACAACCAGGATTTAAGTTGAACTTTTTGGAAGACTTCTTCTTCATCTACCACCTTTTGGTTGAACACTACTTCATTTCTCTGCTCCCACAAGCACCTAACAATAGTTGCCCATACCCCTTTCCAAAACAGATTCTGTTTATTATTTCCTTGTGTCAAGTGGAAGCTTTCAAAGTGAATCCGAACTTCATTATGTTGAACAAACAGCACTCCAATCCATCTAAAAAACATAGTCCATAATCTATAAGCAACTCTGCACTCTATGAACAGGTGTTGACTTGACTCCTCCTGGTTCTTACAAAGAGCACATTCTATAGTAACCAACACTAGTCCCCTCCTCTTTAAACACAGCCTGGTTGGGATTCTGTTCAGCAACACCCTCCAGGATGTGATCAGGACATTAGGGAACGTCTTCGCTTTCCAGAGCATCTTGAACACTTCAATTTGAGAACCCCTATCATTCTTACCTATGCACTCATACGCAGAGCTCACTGTAAAGCCCCCATCAACTTCCCCTTTCCACTCAAGGGCATCATTCTCATCCCTCATGACATTAACTCTGGATATAATGTCTTCCAACTCAGATTCCATCACGGTTTCCCACTCAAATCTATCACGCCTCCAGCTTAAGGTCCACCTCCACACCAAGCCTTCCCACCCTCCTACTTCTTTCACCTTATGACCTTGGTTTAGAGACAAGGAGTACAGTCTCGGGTACAAGGTTTTCAGATTTGAGTTCCCTACCCACACATCCTCCCAAAACCGTATTTTGTCCCCACTCCCTATCTTCCAACCTATTTCTCTTTGGAACCACCCTTCTCCTCCTCCCTCCATACAACTACTCATTAAATCCTTCCACCACCAAGACTGATGTTTCACGGGCACGTGCCCCTTATTTACATTCCTCCCATACTTGGAATCCAACACTTCCTTCCACCTTCCTTCCTCGTTAGAGATATATCGCCATTTCCACTTAGCCAAGAGTGCCATGTTAAACTTTCGGATATCTCTAATCCCCAACCCACCTTCCTCTTTTGACTTACACAGCTCTTTCCAGCTAATCCATGATATCGACGGCTTGTCCTTTCCCCACCCCCATAGGAACCTCCTTTGGATGCTAATAATACTTTTGCAGACCACGTCCGGTGCTTTAAAGATAGACAGATAGTAGAGCGGCACTGCAGAGAGAACAGATTTAATTAAACATAATCTTCCTGCCAATGAGAGAAATCTCCTTTTCCACACACTGAGCCTTGACTTTAGTTTGTTAAGGACAGGTTCCCAGAACTTTTTCTTCCTCGGGTTACCCCCCACTTCTAGGCCCAAGTAGTTAAAGGGTACATCCATCTGCCCACAGTTCAAAGTTTTTGCATAACTATCCAAACTGGTTTCCAGCACATTTACACCTGCTATTTTTGACTTATGGAAATTAATCTTCAACCCTGAGGCTATCTCAAACCCCCTAAGAATAGCCTTCAGGGTTAAAACATTGCTGAAGGAATCCTGACATAAGAATAGTGTGTCATCAGCAAATTGTAGAATGTTAAGTTCTACCTCCTTCCTTCCTACTTTTAGTCCGGATAGAAGATTTGCCTTTTCCGCTTGCCTTACTAGTCCAGCGAGCCCTTCAGCTACCACAAGAAACAAGAAAGGTGCTAAGGGGTCGCCCTGCCTTAACCCTCTTGACGGTTTGAATTCCTCTGTAGGGCTGCCGTTAACAAGAACAGACACCGTAGCACTCTCAAGGCATCCTTGTATCCACATAATCCATCTGCTATCAAACCCCATCCTTCTAAGCAGATCATAAAGAAACTCCCACCTTACTGAATCGTATGCTTTTTCGAAATCTACCTTTAAGCACAAACCACTCTTCCTTCTCCTCCTTAAGTCCTCTAACACCTCATTAGCCACTAGCACACTGTCAAGAATCCCTCTATTCTTGAGGAAAGCCGATTGGCAATCATCAATCACAGAGGTAAGGACTTTCTTGATCCTCCCTGCCAGCACTTTTGATAATATCTTGTACAGAGATCCTACCAAAGAGATAGGCCTATATTCCTCAAGTTTAACAGGGTCCCTTATCTTAGGTATAAGTGCTATAAAAGAGGCGTTGCAGCCTCTTGGAATAACCCCATTCTCATAAAAGATGGCCGCCGCAGCTACTATATCTTCCTTGAGGACCTCCCAATTTCCTTTGACAAAATTCATGTTGAACCCATCTGGTCCCGGACTCTTAGACCCATCACAAAGCCACACTGCTTCCTTTATTTCTTCCTCAGAAAAAACAGCAGTTAAAGTACAAATTATCCTCTAGGGATAGGGATTTGAACTCTACCTTATCTAGACGAACTCCATAATCCTTCGTAGCTTTAAATCTGCTTTCAAAGAGGCTTTTGGCTTCCTTGCGTACAGTGGTGGGTTCTCACACCAGATTCCTCCAACCTCAACTCCCTTAACCTCATTTCTTAGTCTTCTCCATCTTAGAGATGTATGAAAAAATTTAGTACTTGAGTCCCCACTCCTAAACCAATTTGCTCTAGCCTTCTGACAAATTAGAGAATCTAACTTCTTTTCCATTTCCTTCAAGCGGCCTACCAATTCCATCCTCTTCAATCTATCGCCATCCCCCAAGTCATCACAGCAGTCTTGGCAATCTAGATCCTCCAACTCCTGCAGAATCCTCTTCTTGCTGGTTTGAATGTTGCCAAACACATCCTTATTCCACATTTTCAAGTCCCCTTTCAAGCACTTCAGCTTCTCCTTAACCTTTGTAAACGCACTCCCCTGCACAGAATAGGATAACCACATACCCTTTACCAATTCACCAAAGTCCTTCTCCTTAAGCCACACATCAATAGAGCGGAAGGGCTTTGGCCCCCAATCCTTATCCACAGACTTAACCACTATTGCACAATGGTCTGAGACTTCCCTTTGTTGCACGTACTGTTTACACATAGGCCATATGTCCATCCACTCTTCAGAGACCAGCACTCTGTCTAATCTGCTTTTTGCCGACCCATTAGATTTGAACCAGGTAAAAGTCTTTCCTACTAAAGGCAGGTCAAAGAGAGAGTTGGCATCGATGAAGCTATTAAACCCATTGATCTCACAAGATTGATCAACCCTATCCCTGACACCTTTCCTTTCATTCTGACTTCTTACAGCATTAAAATCGCCACACATACACCAACCCAAAACAGGATACGATAATCTTCAGTCAACTCCTTCCAACAAATCTTCTTCTCGTTCAGATTACATGCAGCATACACATTAACCACTGCACAACTGGTATTAGATTTAATGTGTTTACCGAATACAGCAATGAAGCCTTTACCCTTCACATGACTTACATAACTAAACGCCTCTTCATACCACATCGATAACAAGCTTCCACAACCATTCTCTCCTTCATGGTGAATCCACCCCACTTTGTTGTCCCCCCACAGAGAAAAACATTTTGCTTCCGTGAATACCTTAGCTTTTGTTTCTTGCAAACAGACAAAATCCACCCCCTCACCAGCTATTACATGTCTCAAGTACCTAGCTTTAGTGCCACCCCCCACTCCTCTAATATTCAAATTCAGAATAATCATTAAAAACCACTCTTAACACTCACCTTAGAGCATGACGCTTTCCCTGAGTCACGTACTTCCATGCGCCCATATTCCTTGACCGCCTCCTCTTCATCCCCACGGCATCTAATCCCAATTTGCTTGCCCACTGACCAGAGCTTGGATGGTCCCTCCTCAGTTTCAGGTTCAGTAAATCGGTGATTACAATTGAAAATATTCCTATCAGAGATAGAGGTTAAAGACACCTCATGACTCATATGGGCCGGTAACCCTGGTTGGGCAAATCTTGCTCTGATCCTTCCCGACCGCCTTGGGTAGGAACAGAAATCCCCCAACTCCGCTAAGCCTTTCTTCTTCCGACGACGCATTGGCGAACTGGACCTACTTCTCTGGGCTTCTCCGTCGTCACCCATTCCGAGAGCCTTGTCCATTGTCAATGACTTTACATCTACAGCTTCACGGCCTTCATTGCCATCCAGCATACCGACTCTTCCTTGCTGCCCACCTTCCTCCCTGCTTTGGTCTTGTCGTGTTCCAACTGCCTCTTTAGACCCTTCACTACCACTAGATACGTGGTCCGTTCCTTTGGTGACACTCTCATCCGACCCATCTAGCAGGCTTCTACACGTCATCCCACTTTTGTTATTGGCACTCCTTTCCTCATAAGCCTTTTCTGTTAACTGGTACTCAATTCTTCCTTCCATTTGGGCTAAGCAAACGGGCCTGCCACTCTGCAATTGATTCCCGCTCTTGTTGACCCGGCCCAACTCTTGAGAGATAGCCTTTTGGTTACTCAAGCACTCTATATCAACCACCATTTTAGCCAGGTCAGCTATCTTAGGGTTGTTGTCGCACCCCTCATAGGCTAGGTCAGGTAGAATGTCACATACATTCTGATCCAATCTTTCCTCTTCTGTGAAAGGAAATTCACCTTTCCCCTGATGGTCTACACTTTTCGAGCAACACCCCTTAGAACGGTCATTTGACTTTTGCGTATCTCCCAGATCCTCTTTTCCACCTTCCCCCCCTTCTGACCAACGGTCCTTCCCCGCCCTTCGCCTGACCTTCTCCTCTCCACTCTTCGCCGAGCAATCTGTGTCCTCCACATAGGTTTCCGATGATGACACACTATCACTGGACTCATCTGTAAACTGATTGCCATTGCACCCACCTCCTACACTGCCATTGACCTCCTCTTCTATGTATATACTGCACACAAGTTTATTAACCTTCACTCTTCTCGTCATTCTAACGCTGCCACTATTATGAACGCGCACTAGCAGACGTGCATATTCCAGGACCTCCCAAATAAGCGTGGACTTGTCAATGGCTACCATCGTAGCCGTAGCAGAAATATGACCAACCACTTTTGAGAAGCAGTCCCTATTCCAGAACGGTAAAGGCAACCCATAGCACTTCACCCACACTAACTTATGGTCTGCACCACTACTAACCGACCAAGGCTTAACCTCAGAGAACACCGATTCGAACCAATCTTTATTGTCTTCCATAATGTCCTTCATAGCCTCTCCTTCTCGCGGAGTAAGCATGACGAGGTTGTCACCCAAGAATCTCGCCTTTACCATTGTCATTCCTCCCTTCACTAGTTCCTCTCCCAGCATACCAAAGTCCACTCCATCACCAAGGGTCCCAACCACACTTCTTTCCATCCAAGGTAGAATATGTTGTTGTGTTTTAAGAGCTAGGCCCTTCCACGTCTCTTGAGGCTCTCCTTTAGCCACATCGACATAGGATCTATTCCCATTCTTCTCCCTCCAGATCCCTTTATCTCCATGTTTCCCTACCTTCGCACCTTCCTTCAGATACTGCTTCCCTTCTGGCTTTTGGCTCTCTCTTAGCACGTCCCTCGGTGCCCTCCCTTCCTCCATTCTACGACCATACTGCTGTCTCCTATATTTTGGAATATTCACGTACAACTTCCTGCTTCCAATGTATATCTGGTCCAACTCTCTCTCCAAGCGCCCTTCGTCTTGTACTCCAAAGAAACTCACAAACCCGAACCTCCTTCCCCATTTGTTTGGTCTTCGTGAGATGAAAATGTCCTTCACCCTTGCCCATTTTTGGAAGACCTTAAACATGTCCTCTTCACCGGCACCCTGAGGGATGTTCGTGAAGAAGAACGACGAGGAGTCATTTGCAGAACCCTGACCGCCACCGCTTACCATCTCGAACTCTGACAAGTAATTATTTCTCCTCACATACCAAAAAAAGTGTGAGCAGAATCCGGTCCTCTTTAGATTATGTATATGTATAGTGGTTTATATAATTCTTGTATATAAATTGGAATACTTATAGTATTCTTATTTAATATATTTTTTATTATTGTTGATAAAAAATATTTTGATTCTTTATAAGAAAAAAAAAGGTAAACACTGAAACTTGTTATTTCAACTTATTTCTCACTTGTTTTATTCCATTTTTGAAAAAAAATGTAACTTCTTACGCAAAAAAATTACCATTTTTCATTCAAAATGATTTGATTTTCCTTTTGTCTGTGGAGAATGCTTGCAATATATAAGAACTTGAATAATTATATATATATATATATATTGATATTCTAATTAATTTAAGTGTTATTATTTTTAAATATGTTTTATGAAAAAAAATTTTAGGAATATGAAATAAAATTTTATATATATTTTTTATAATCATTTTTTAATTATAACGTATTTATCATAGATTTCATTCTTGATAATTATATCTCTCAAAAAAATTAATTCTAATTTAGTTATAGATGGTCATTCTTTAAATATGTGTGAATATTTTTATAATTATAGTTATATTAAATTATGTATTATTTTTATGATATGAGTAACCATTATAATTAATATAGTTATATATATAATTTTAAATATATTATTTTGATTTTCAAAATTATTTGTCATGGGAAAGAATAACCTTGGCTTTTCCGAAAAATTGCAGTCTGGCTAGGAAGAATGCATCAAAGGGACATTGATATTAGTGAAAAACAAACAAAGCTTGATTATATTTGCAGATTGCGTAGACTGAGAAAGGGTTTTTTTTTCCAAGTTATTGTAATTTTTTTACGAATTTTTTAAAATGGACAATTTTTTTTTCAAAATTGGGTAATCTTCAATGTAAAGTACATTTTCTGAATACTAAAATCGCCAACCACACGTAGGCTTTAAAAAAAAACAAATTCGTATATGATTGTATATTTCATACACTTTTTAAATTTTTAATATAAAATAATGTATAAAATTAAAAAAAGGACTTAAAAATCTAATATTCTTATATTTTATATACGATATTTAGATAAAATAATATATAAAATATACATTTTTAATTTTTTAATATATAATAATTTGTGTACCGCCCTGGTGGTCGGGTGTGATGACGTGGCATCCTGCTACAGTGTAGGCGTGTTGACAAGGCGCCAGGTTGGCAGAAAGGAAGGAAGTCGGGAGGCACGTGTAGTCGCCAGTTGTTAAGTTGGCGTGTTCCGATTTCCAGCTTACCAGGATAGGCGATCGCCAGGATAAAGATCAAGTCGCCAGATGTAGATTCAGGCGACCTAGGCGTCGGAGATCGCCAGAGCAAGCACATCGCCGAAGATGAAGGAGAAGCAGCAGGTTATGAAGGCGGTCGGCGAGACCACAGGGAAGGTGTATGAAAGCCCTAACTCGCCAGTTCCAGTAGAGATCGCACTCCTAAGTTAGCTACGCACTGGGCAGTACCATGCATAAGTAACTTAGCCAAAATGAGAGTAGAAGCAGCGCCAAGTCAGGGAGCCTCCAGATGATGGCACGTGTACAGTTGGATACGAGCCACGTGTCCAAGTCTGTAACTGCCAGGAGAGAGAAAGCCACCAGGTATATAAGAGCTCTTAACAAACTTTCTGAGGTACGCACGTTCAGTTCATACACTTTACGCTTGCGAGTGATAGAGTTGATTGTGAGAGAGGATTTGCACGGTTCTCGTTCTTAGTATTTGGTGATACCGTCACTGACTTGAGCGTCGGAGTGCGATCGGCCGCAGCGGCGCCGTGTTGTTTCTTTGCAGGTTCTTGAAGCAGATCCCGGAAAGGAACAGAGGTGAGAAGCGGTGCGCACGTCGATCCCTTGACGAGGCATTCTCCAGCGTTCCGGTCAACAGGCAGGATCATCAGGCGCCCACCGTGGGGCCGTGTAAAACTTGCTCCCATCCACAGCGTGGGTTCTTGGAGGTTTACGAAGTTTTCTGCGTGGTTGTGTGCTGGTGCAACCATCGTTCACGGTTTGTCTGAATTTCGTTCGGTGAGTTTGCGTTTGTACCGTTTGTTTGGCTTTTGATCGGTGGAGTGAGGTCTTCTGTTGCTTGCGCGCAATCTGTTTGGTGGAAGTTTGAGTTTTTTTCGCTTGTTTGGTTGTCCGCGGGGAAACGGTGGTTTCTGTCGAAGTTGTGGTTTTCTTTGAAGGTTTGCAGTGTTCTTGAGAGTTCTTGCGCAGTTCCTTGAGTTTTCTCCGATTGATCGCTGATTCAATCGTGGTTGAAGTGTTGGTTGCTGTATTCCTGTGGTTCGCTGAAGTTAATGAGAAAAATGAGAAGCAATCGTTCCAGTCCCGTGGCGCCTGTCGCTGCTGAAGGCGACGCCGCCATGACCATGGCGCAGATGGCAGAGATGATGCGCTCGTTGCAGGCAACTGTGGAAGCCTCGCGCGTAGAGCAGGCAAGGATACATGAGGACCTGGTCGCCTCTCGCGCCAGAAACGAGGAGCTCAGCAAGGTAACTGAGGAGCTGCGTCGAGCTCTTCAGGAGCAGCAAGGACGTTCTTCTGCTGAAGAGGTGGCGCCGTCGACGCCACCTCGTGTTTTCCCAATGCCTTTTGTTCAGGCGATTACCGACACGCCTATTCCCACGAGCGTGGTTCCGGTTAAGGCTGTCTTTACCGGCGTGGAGGATCCAGAGGCTCATCTGACCACGTTCCATACGCAGATGATGTTGTCGGGAGGGTCAGACGCCGTCTACTGCAAGATGTTCGTGAGTACGCTCTAGGGAACGGCGATGGAGTGGTTTGTGAGCCTGCCTAACGGCCACATAACCAATTTTCAACAGTTCTCGAAAATCTTCGTCGAGCAGTACATTGTGAATAAGGCGCCACCCAGGGTGTCCTATGATTTGTTTGATATAAGGCAGTACCATGGGGAGTCCCTCAGAGACTACCTCAATCGCTTCGGAGCGCAGATGGTCAGATCGCCGGCCAAGGATGAAGAAATGCTGGTCTATGCCTTCAAGAAGGGCGTGCAGCCAGGGCCATTCTGCGAAGCCTTGATCAGGGCTCATCCAGCGACGTTTGCTGAAGTCAGGCGACTTGCGGTGGCCCACATCGCCGACGAGACTGAAGTCGCCGAGAAGAGAGGCAGCGTGGCTCCCGCCAGGCCACGCGCCTAGACCAGGATCCAACCGCAGAGGGTGCTGGAAACGGCGGCGGCGGCCAGAAAGGACCAGAGGACTCGCCATCCTTACGACAGGAGAAACAAGGGAAGAAGCCAAGCGCGCCAACAGCCAGCACGCCAGCAACCAGCACGTCGGGAGTACAATCGCCCGCCTAAGCACAAATTTGTCATGGGACTAGCGGACCTGATCGTTATCCCTAATATATCTGCTAGGTTGAAGGCGCCTGAGAAGGTAGGCGACAAGGTGCTAGGGTCAAAGCCAGACGCCTGGTGCGAGTTCCACCAATGTTTTGGCCACACCTTGGACTCGTGTTTGTCTTTGGGGTATCAGCTCGACGATCTGGTTAAGAGCGGGTTCCTAAATGACTATCTGCTGGATAGAAGGACGGGGGGAGTGTCGAGTTCCCAGCCAGTAGGTGGAGAAGCCCAGCAACACGAGATGCCCATCCACGGGGAGATCCACACCATTGCAGGGGTTTCTCAGGTGGTGGATGCACCGCATCGCAGAGGAAAAAGTATGCGCGATCGGTGATGACAGTGGACATGTTTGAAGATCACTCGCCGGAGGTGGACATCACGTTCACCAAGCAGGATCTTCGGGACGTTGTGCCTCATGACAACGATCCCATAGTTATTTCGTTGGTCACAGCAGGGAGGAAGGTCCACAGAGTTCTGGTGGACCAAGGAAGCTCGGCAGACGTGATGTTCTGGCCGACTTTCACGCAGCTGGAACTGCCCCTTGACCAGCAAAGGCCCTATGGAGGGTGCTTATATGGGTTCGCTGGCGACCAGGTGGAGGTCAGGGGGTACATTGAGCTGAGAACCACGTTTACAGATGAGGCTGGGTCGAGGACGGAGAAAATCAAGTACCTCATCGTAAACGCCCCTTCAGCATATAACATCCTGTTGGGAAGGCCCACTCTTAACAGGATAGGCGCCATTCCGTCGACTCGGCACATGAAGGTAAAGTTGTCGTCCATGGAAGGGGTGGTGATCACGATCAAGTCTGATCAGAAAGAGGCAAAAAGGTGCTACGAGAATAGCCTGAAAAACAAAAGATCAGTGAGTTATGTAACAACCACCCCACCCCCCGGTGTGAAGCCCAGACCGCCGGTAACAGAGGAGACCGCCGGAAGGGATGTAGAGATGGTAGACTCTGAGCTAGGGGAGAGGAATGCTGGCCTGGAGGAGGAAGAGGCGCGGAATCGCCCCGAGGAAGCAAGGGAACAGGGAATCGCCAGGGCGGTGATCGCCAGAGAATCCAGGCCCAAACCTGTTGAGCAGTGGCTCGAGAAGGAGATCGGAGGGAAAATCTTCAAGCTCGGAAGATCTCTAGAGGTCGATCTCCAGGACCAGATCGCCAAGGTGATTGAGCGGCATCTGGACGCGTTTGCTTGGTCCGCTTCGGACATGCCCGGGATCGATCCCGACTTCTTGTGCCATCATCTGGCGATGGACAACATGGTGAGACCAGTGCGACAAAGGAGAAAAAAATTCAATGAAGAGAGGAGGCAGGCGATCAGGGACGAAACTCAGAAACTCCTCGCTGCAGGCCACATCAGGGAAGTCCAGTACCCTGAATGGTTGGCAAATGTCGTGCTGGTGAAGAAGAGTAACGGGAAATGGCGCATGTGCGTCGATTTCACCGATCTGAACAAAGCTTGCCCAAAGGATTCGTATCCTTTACCAAGCATTGATGCCCTGGTTGATAGTGTTGCAGGGTGCAAGCTGCTGAGTTTCCTGGATGCCTTCTCGGGCTATAATCAGATCAAGATGCATCCCATGGATGAAAAAAAAACAGCCTTCATGACGGAGAGGTCGTGCTACTGCTATAAGGTGATGCCGTTTGGGCTGAAGAACGCGGGGGCCACGTACCAGAGGTTGATGGATCGAGTACTTGCACCAATGCTGGGAAGGAACGTGCAAGCCTACGTCGATGACATGGTCGTGACCTCGTAGGAGAAAAGCAAGCACGTTGCAGACTTGGAAGAATTGTTCACGACGATCGCCAAGTTCAAGTTAAAGCTCAACCCGGAGAAATGCATTTTCGGCGTGGAGGCTGGAAAGTTTTTGGGTTTTCTCTTGACCGAAAGGGGGATAGAAGCTAACCCAGACAAGTGTGCCGCCATCTTGGCGATGAGGAGCCCGGCTACGGTGAAAGAAGTCCAGCAGCTGACAGGTCGGATGGCAGCCCTATCTCGCTTCGTGTCAGCTAGCGGAGAAAAGGGGCATCCCTATTTTCAATGTCTGCGACGCAATAACAAGTTCGTTTGGACGAAAGAGTGCGAGGAGGCTTTCGTCAAACTAAAGGAGTATCTGGCGAGCCCGCCGGTTCTGTGCAAACCGCTGGCGGGAATCCCTCTCAGGTTGTATTTCGCTGTGACTGAGAGGGCGGTGAGTGCGGTTCTCGCCCAGGATCAAGATCAGGCTCAGAAGCCTATTTATTTTTTGAGCAAAGTGTTGCAGGGCCCAGAAACGAGATATCAGGCCCTGGAGAAGGCTGCGTTGGCTGTGGTTTTTTCGGCGAGGAGGTTGCGCCACTACTTCCACAGTTTCACAATACTGGTGATGACCGACCTGCCCATCCAGAAGGTCTTGAAGAAACCTGACGTTGCGGGAAGAATGGTGAAGTGGGCAATGGAGTTGTCAGAGTTTGATATTAAATATGAGCCTCGAGGCCCGATCAAGGGGCAAATCTTTGCAGATTTCGTGGTCGAGCTCTCATCAGAGGCGGCGCGGGTCGAAGGAGACGATTTCCGTTGGGTACTCTCGGTGGATGGATCGTCGAACCAGCAGGGTAGCGGTGCTGGAGTCATTTTGGAAGGGCCCAACGGCGTGCTGATTGAACAATCTTTGAGGTTTGCCTTTAAAGCCAGCAACAATCAAGCAGAGTATGAGGCGCTGATCGCCGGGATTTTGCTGGCCAAGGAGATGGGAGCTAGGGTGCTGATGGCTAAGAGTGACTCGCTGCTAGTCACAGGCCAAGTAACAGGCGAGTTCCAGGCTAAAGATCCACAAATGGCGGCTTACTTGGCGTATGTGCAGGAATTGAAGAGTTCCTTTGCCTCCTTTGAAGTAGTACATGTGCCCAGGGAGCAGAATGCCCGAGCTGACTTGCTTGCTAAGCTCGCCAGCTCAGGCAAGGGGGGTAGGCAGAGGACGGTGATTCAAGAAACTCTGAAAACGCCAAGGGCATTTGTAGCAGATCACCTGGTCCTTCAGATAAGCAAGTCGACGGAGAGAGCAGCGAGAAGCCATAAGTCTTTGACGCAGGAAACCCTGGGATCGCCGAGAGTTAGAGCATGTCGAGGAGAGAAGGTGGACGTGATGCAGGTCTGCGCCGCCCATGAGCCAGACACTTGGATAACGCAATACAAACGGTGCCTGGCAGATGGCCTCCTCCCGTTGGATCCGACGGAAGCTAGGAAGGTAAAGAAAAATTCCAGCAAGTCTACGTTGATTGATGGCGATTTGTACAGGTTTGGGTTCACTCACCCGCTCCTAGAATGTATACACGGCGAGAAGTGCACGAGAATTATGGCAGAGCTCCACGAAGGTATATGCGGAAGCCACGTCGGGGGTCGGGCTCTGGCCGCGAGGACTCTCCGTGCAGGCTACTACTGGCCATCCATGAGAGAAGATTGCAAGAAATATGCCCAATGCTGTAAACAATGCCAGCAGCACGCCGATTGGCATAAGGCACCTCCCGAGGAGTTGAAGTCGATCTATAGCCCTTGGCCGTTTCATACTTGGGGAATCGACATCCTGGGACCTTTCCCGCTGGCGATCAGGCAAATGAAGTACTTGGTGGTGGCGATTGAGTATTTCACCAAGTGGATTGAAGCAGAACCAGTGGCCCAGATCACCGCACACAAGATCGAAGGTTTTGTATGGAAGAACATCGTGTGCCGGTTTGGAGTGCCTAAGCGCCTGGTGTCAGATAATGGGACGCAGTTTGCAAGCCACCTGTTGAAGAAGCTTTGCGAAGGGGTGGGAATTCAACAAGTGTTTGCATCCGTCGAGCACCCTCAAACGAATGGCCAGGTGGAGTCGGCTAATCGGGTGTTGTTGAGCTGAGGAGGTGCCCCGTATAGTCTGGGCGTACCACACCACCGAGCAGTCAGGAACCCACGAGACCCCGTTCAGCTTGGTCTATGGGTGTGATGCCATGATTCCGGTGGAGATCCAGGAAAGCTCGCCGAGATTCCAGAACTTCGTAGAGGAAGACTCGAATGAAGAGAGAAGGCTGAACCTGGATCTGCTGGATGAGGTTAGGGAAGAGGCGAGGCTGAAGGCTGAGGCGGTGAAGAGGAGGATCGAGCGAAGATACAACTCAATGGTGATGCCAAGGCAGTTTAGAGAAGGCGATCTGGTGATGAGGAAGGCCCACCAGTACGAGATGGAGAATAAACTATCACCCAAGTGGACTGGACCGTTCAGAATAACCGAGGCGCTCGGGAACGGAGCCTACCGCTTAGAAACGCTGGAGGGAGGGGCGATTCCTCGCACCTGGAATGCCACACACCTGAAGTTGTACTATAGTTAAGAGCTTTGTAAGTAAAGACAAACACAATGTTATATTACGATGTTTCTGCTAAAACAGTTGAAGGGGGCACTCTTTTTTCCCTAAGGAGGGTTTTTAATGAGGCCACCCAATAAAAGAAGAGTTTTCGAAGTATAAGGTGTTTTCAGATTGCATGTGTGCTATTTTCAAAAGTTTTGAAGAAAGACCTTGTCATTTGTACATGATTTAAGGCAAGAAAAGATATATCGCGTGCTTTCTAAAAAGTTTTAAGTCCTCATCGTTTTTCGGCGATTGGAGGCACCAGTTAAGTTTTAAGAGCCACCAGGTATATAAGAGCTCTTAACAAACTTTCTGAGGTACGCACGTTCAGTTCATACACTTTACGCTTGCGAGTGATAGAGTTGATTGTGAGAGAGGATTTGCACGGTTCTCGTTCTTAGTATTTGGTGATACCGTCACTGACTTGAGCGTCGGAGTGCGATCGGCCGCAGCGGCGCCGTGTTGTTTCTTTGCAGGTTCTTGAAGCAGATCCCGGAAAGGAACAGAGGTGAGAAGCGGTGCGCACGTCGATCCCTTGACGAGGCATTCTCCAGCGTTCCGGTCAACAGGCAGGATCAATTTGAATATATGCTTTTTAATATTTAAAATTAAAAACTAAAAATAATAGGAAATTAGATAATTTTAATTTAGTATTTATAATTTTGTTATATATAATTAAAGAAAAATAGGTTTTTATAAAATATTTTTTTAACTGAATAAGTTTTTATAAAATATTGTTTTATTATATATAATTTAAGAATGACTAAATTTTTAGAAAATAATTTTTTATTATATATAATTAAAAAAATTAAATACATTAAAATTATTTTAAATTCTTAATAAAATTAATAATGTAATTCTTTAATAATATAAAATAATATAAGTTAATTATTTTAAAAAATGATTAAAGTAAATTTAATCAATATGATAAAAAACTAAATTGTTAAAACCCTAAATTCAAAATGTTAAAAATAAACTAAAACCTTTAACCGAAAAGTTAAAATAAAACGTTAACTAGTTTATAGTGTTTTCGAATAAGGTTGGAACCAAAAGAATTCGAACTACTCCTTGATCGGTCGATCAATTCTTTCTTCCTTCTTCTTAAAGCAGGCTCCTTACTCTTCTTTCGCTATTCTGCGTCTCGGTCCCCGCAAAGTCCAGGTTCGGATGGTACCTCCAAAAGATACTCGAACACTCAAGTGAGAATTTGCTATTCAACACTCGGTGCTCTAAGTATTGTGTAATGACGTACCTGACTCTTGGAATTTATGCCTATTTATATGATTATCATGGACCTTTTGTTATTGGGCCAGATTAGGGAGTTGGGCGTAATGATCTTTGTGGTGTCGATCGACTTGGACTGGGTGCCGAGTCATGGTCTCAGTCGTGCGGACCCTACCAGTACACATAGAAAGCATAAAATAATAAAGGAGTTTACATTCTACTATTGGTGATACGAATAATTTGTTCTATTGTGGCCTTCATTCCTACCGTAAGAGCATTTGTTTGGTTTATTTGGAAGTGGTTCATCCATTTTATTACGTATACGATTAATTGTTGTTCTGCCTGATTCCTTACGGTGCATGTGGGGGTTTGGGATGAAATTCAGTTCATATAAGTAGACCAATAATCTTGATTTCAAACTGAATAAAATTCAACTTCGTAAGCCTTCAAAATACACGACGGATAAAAAAATGTTGTTAGTTGTAAGATGATAACATGAGCACCAAGAAGGTGAAGAGCTTGAAACTCTCCACAATCACACCACCATTGATGTGAGTTGATTTTAGGATTGTTCATTTAGGTGACACTTTAGATTTATGATTGAGATTTTTAAGGCAATTAAGAGTGAAAACCTAAGGAAAATTCCCATTGGACATTAACTTAACCAAGTGGTTAAGTAGATGTGAAAGTTCATTTCACAAAGGGAAAAGGAAAACACAATTATAAGGTGAAGATGATGACAAGATATGGTGCGAAATTACACAAGGAAAGCAAGAACAAAATGTAAAAATCGAATAGACGTAAGGAAGCAAAATAAGAACATGTTTATGAATAGAATAGAATGACAATGGAAGGAAAAGACGAAGGATTGAGGAAGCTTATGAGCATGGATTTGAGATGATGAACACGTCACTTGGATGATGAAATGACTCCAAGATAAGTGTTGGAAGCCGCAACTTGAGAGCTCTCAAATTCTCATAAGATAAGACTAAAGACTAAGAGGAACAAGTCTCACTAGCATCTCACACAAAATGTGCAGAGTAACTTTTCTCTATTTCATTCAACTTTTCAAATACACTAAGTAGGCCACCTATTTATAGATGAAGGAGCCTTGGAGAACAAGCTAAAGGGGTAGGATGGAAAAAGGGAAAAAATGGGCAGTCTTAGGATTTGACTAAGTCAATCCTGCATCCTAGGCTTGTTCTTCTAGAAACTAGGTCAAAATGCCTTCAAATAGGCTAGGAACAAGCTAAAATGCTACCCACACCCCCTATTATGCTAAAGGTACCTTATTCTAGCCTATATTTGCTATTTGAACCTCCAAAGTGAACCAAATTATTTATAACATATTTGTAATCATTTAAAAAGACCAATAGGAAGAACTTCCGATATTTTGGTTTATAGCTTCTTCTTCTTTTGCTGATTCTTTCTCGAAGCTTGGTGGAGTCTGACTTTGTATCTTGATATGATTGACCCTTTTGGGAAGTGCTGGTTGTGTCCTTAGTCATCTGTCGGTTTGTATCAACCATTCATTTAAGTTGGGTAGTGGGTAGCTCTTGAACATCAAACTTTGAATTTTGTCTATTGTAACTTTGAACATGACACGTCATATTGTTACTCATTTTTTTATAACAAAACATTAATATCTTCCGGATATTGATAGTCAGGTCGTAACATGTACTTTATCTTCTTCCTTCGTTCAACAAACTAAGATTTGGTTTCAAAAATTATCTTTACAAAAACACATACAGATACGGATAACGATTGTGCTTTCTTTAAACATGTTCTTTTTTGTTAACGTTTTCCGTTTTAACTTTTTGGTTAATTTTTTTTTACTTATTTAAGATTTATTAAGAATTCAAAATAATTTAAAGTATTAGAAAACAAAAAATTATATCTTTTTTATATTATAAAAAAATATTTTCTAAAAATTCAGTCCTTAGTTATATATAATAAAAAAATATTTTATAAAACTTATTGAGTTAAAAAAATAATTTTCTTTAATTATATATACAAAAAAAAAGTTATAAATAGTATATTAAATTTATCTAATTTTCTATTTTTTTAAATTTTAAATATTAAAAAACATATAATAAAATTATTATATATTAAAAAATTAAAAACATATATTTCATATACGATTTTAGATTTATAATTTTTTTATAATTTTATATATTATTATATGTTAAAAAATTAAAAAAACGTATATAGGATATATATCACATATACGAATTTGTTTTTTTTTTTTTAAAACGTATACGTGTGGTTCACGATTTTAGTATTCAGAAAGTGTACATTGGCGATTTACTCATTTCTGTTTTTTATTTTTAATTTTTAGAAAATTCGTAGAAAATTTACATTAACTTGGGAAAAAACCAACCCATTGGAAAGCAAAAAAATAAAAGTGAAAATAAAAAAGTTTAAATAAAAAATTTAAAAGAATTAAATAAAAACTTTGTAATTAATTTGATTGAATAATTTTTCAATATATATTAGAAAATAATTTGATGTAAGAAATAAATTTTAAAATGTAAATTAAAGTTTAAATAAATTTCAAATTAAAAAAATTATAAAATTTTAATAAATAAAAAATTTAATATTTTAAAATAAAAATATATAAAATAAATAAATTTAAAAAGTATTAAATTTAAAGGATTATTTTATTTTATTTCTTATTAAAATATGTTTATTTAAGTTATTTATCTTATTAAAATATAAAATATAACCATTTATAAAATATTAAATTAATATATTTTTATTATAATATTTTTATTTTAATGATTTATTTTTATATATAAGAGTACATTAATAATATATTAAATATTTATTTAATTAATATATTTTTTTACTATTATTATTTTAATTAATTATTTTATGTAATATAAAATATATATCACTAATATAATTATTAAATACGTTACTCATTTTATAATTTAAAATGTAACTAATAATAAAAAATTTATTACTATAATCGACAACCGATTATCTTAATAAATATTTTATTATTATTTACATATAATTGACAAGGAGAAGTTTTTTTTTATTATTATTATGTACAATTTTTTTCTCAGTTTTGTATTATTTTATGATAGAAAATTAATTATCCATTTTTTTATTTTGTTTTTTTGTGATTTTGATTTCTTCTTCCATTCTAACTTTTCTAATTTGTTTAACTTTATATTATACATATTTTTTATGTTTAAAAAAAAACAGTGGTGAAAGGAAAGGATATACATGAAAAAGTAGCATATACAAAAGATAATTATTATTTTTTTAAGTGAAAGTTAAGAAGACTGTTTCTACACATATCTATTATGATTTGGGGGATGAGAATAATGTTTTAGATATGAAAATATTACTTTTACCTTCTTTAAAAAAAAAATAGACCCACTTTAATAATACTAACGCAAACACATGCAAGCGTTATAAATATTTTTTTTTAATTATTTGCATTTTTTTAAATATTTTTATATAATATTATTATACTATAAATTTATATGTGAAATCAATCATGTAATGATAAAAAAATAAAAGTCCTATGTGTACAAAAAACACAATGCATATTAAGAAAAAATGGAAGAATTAAAACAAAATTAATTGAATTAGAATTCACCTAATTTAAGAAATAAGTTTTACAAAAATTTTAGTCGAACATAAAAGGAGAAAGAATAGTGAAAATGAGAGTGTACGTTCCGGTAAAACAAAAAAGGAAGTGATTTTAACTTATCATTCAACAACGCATGTTATTTCTTCAAAATAAAATTAGACAAAAAAATTATGTACACGAAAGAGGAAAATTTCTTTATTAAAATTTTAAATTAAAAATAAAATAAATATTGTTAAAATATTATTATTTTAAATTATCAAATTGATGTTTTTCATTTGACGGGTGTGAAAATATTAGCATTCCATTTTGAATTTTTTTTAAGAAAAATAACATGACTTATATTAAGGAAGGAAGAATATCCTGTCAATCCTCTACATTTTTTTTATGAAAAAGTTTATCTTGACACTCAAACAAACAGTAAATCACACAAATTTGACAAATAATTAAAATAATGTAATAATATTTTAAATTAAAAAATAAAATAAATATAATTAAAATCATAATTTATTAAAGTGTATGTATTTTATTGAATGAAGCGTTAAAATATCACCACCCTTTTTTTATATAAAAAAAAACAAGTTCAACTTTCAACTTTTGACTTTTCAGTGGTATATACAATTTGTTGAATCATGTTCAACCCAAATCCCACTTTGAAATAGTGATTTGACTTTGAACACATCATTTGTTTACAATATAAGCCCTATATAATTATTTTGCAAATTAGGAATGTTGGTACACCTAAATGGAAAATAATAAGTAAAGAAAAAAAAGCAAAATGTACATTTATATTTTAAAACAATATGTCCTAACATTAATTATTTGTAAAAAAAATTAATAATTAGGATATAAAACTGATCAGATTTATCCTTTTTAAATCGGATAAGGAACTTTAAAAAGTAAGGTGCACTTTAAAAAAAATAAAAATTAAAAACTGTTATACAATTAAATATATATATTAAGTTATATAATTAATTATAATTTTAACCATTAACTTTATAACTAATGATTACAAGTGTATTTTATCAACTCCTATCACTCTAGAAAAGTCAAATGTCAATTGACCCACACCTTACCTTAGTAGCAAATACACAAAAAGTTTTTTTTATAGAGAAATACAAGGAAGTTATAAACCATGCAGTTAATTTTTCTATTATAACCTACTGAGTGAATATGAAAAATAAAAACATTTGACAGTTTTTTTAAATGTCCCTAAAATGAAGCCATATGTTATCAATTTATTGTCAAATATTAATTCTTTTAATGTCTCATCCAATACATGCATACTTAATACAAACATTCTTACTATGTATACTGCTGACTTACTCAGGAATACCTACGTGTCTGTCAAATAATTTTATGTTTTTGGTTTTGAAAAATCCAAGAATTATATTGAATATTCAAACTCAAATTAATTTAATAGCCTGAAAATGGTAATAGATAATTATATTGAATATTTAAACTCAAATTAATTTAATAACACCCGAAGATGGTAATAGATGACTGTTTTACTAGTTTTTTTTAATTTCCTTTTTATATTTTCATATTTACATTTAACAAAAAAATGTGACTAAACTACATTAATTTATTTTTATCACTTTCCTTAATAGTTTAATATGTCCATGTCCTTGTTGTTTCTTATATTTATACAAGATTGACATCAAAGCACAGTGAGTAAAAGAAGTAGTATCATTTTTCGCACACAAGGTTCTTACTTCATCTCTCTCTTTGCTATAGTTTTGGTTGATGAATAATTTAGTCTTAATCTTTTCCTTAGTTTTAGTTTCTCCAGCAGTAACAAGCTAGCTAGTAACTAGCAGCTACCAATTTTAAGAACACTTCCTATCTAATTCAACAATTGCATGACATTTTTTTATCCATATAAATGCTTAATTTCATATTCTTCCTCAAACTGATTTATATATATTTTAATTCATGCAGGTACGAAACTTTCTCCCTCAATTAAAAGATTTCTCCAATAAGGTAATCTAAACTTTCATCTTTCTCTTTGAATGTTGGCTGAGAAGTATTTTCTTTTTGTCCTATTAATTTCTTCATTCATTATGTTGAAAATTAATTTTATTTGCGTTGATGTAAGTAACTATTGTTGGTTCACCCAAATTTTGCATAAATATATTGACTCTTTTATTAATTCTAATGAGATTAATTTTCTTATACCATGTGATTTTAAAATTAATTTTTACTAAATGATTTTTTCTGGTTATCTTTAACATGTAATCCTCTCAACTTTGATTTTTTTTTCAATACTTCAATTAATTTGAAACATTATTTATGGAGATTGAGTCTAATACCACTGCAGCTAATAAGTCGTTGATTTTCGGACCAATGATTTGATTTGTTGATACTTAACCAGATTGAATTATTTGATGAATTCTTCTTGTGACAATTATGACAAAAGTTCAAATCCTAAATTTGTTTCATATAATGATTTTTGCATGAAGATGTTTTAGGATTTTTCAGCCGTTTCAGCTCATGATGTCAAACCAAGAAACTTATATGCATGTATGTATTTGATTAACAACAATTGGATGAGTATATATATAAAGAATATATAACAGTATTTAAAGTATTTCTTTTCGTATATAACAGTATTTAAAATACAAATAATTGTGTCACTGGATAAAATACAAAGATAGATTTTTAATTTATATGAAAAAATATATAATAAAAAAATATCAAATGGTTAAAATGCGAGATTGAATACTTTAAATTTGTTTACTAATTTCACGTAAAATTTAGTTAGTTCAATTCATTAATATGCATACACATGAAATAAAATCTTAAAATGTTTTACTTTGGTAGTAGCTGCGGATGGATCAAGTACAAAAGCCTGGAATGTCAACCTCCAATGGTGGAACTACTGGTTTTGATTTTGATGAAATTGTCTCAAATGCTGCTCACCTTCCTGTATCATCAACCAAAAGGTATTCACAATCCTTAGAAATACAAGTATAAGTATAAATGTTATATTGACTAGAAATAATAAAACTTACCAAACTCATAATTCATTCTTGAACCTATTTGGTGAATTTTTCAGAATGGTCACATCACTGTAAGGTTGAATTAGATTTTTCCACTCCAAAAAGACATATCTGTTATGATAAACTAGGATTTCTAGTTTTGGGACTAACTATAATTTATAAAAATGAATTGTAGGTCGCGACCTATGCTTGAATTTGATCTTGGGGACCCCTTTGTTAATAATAATGCTCTACACCAACAAGAAAGATCTTTGTCAGTAGCAATGCCCCAGATTTTTCCTTCTTTTGTTGTGAGTATTTTCCAACATATACAAACTCTTATTATGCAGACGCAAGTTATTAGTTTAATAATTTACATTCCTTTTGATCAAAACAAGCAGGGAGAATTAGAGAGAGATTTGCAAGCCCAAGAGAGTTTGTTTCATGTCTCTCAAAACACTCTTCACCCTGAACTCTTCCATCAGTAAGTTATATATACATAGCTTCTTTAACCAAAATTTACATTTTTTAAAGGGTTGCCATATCAATTTTATTATCTGACAAAATCATCTACAGATCATAATGTTTTCTCATATTCGTGATTAAATTTAATGAACTTAGTATTGAAATTAAATTCAGGCTTGGGAATTTGGAAACGGGAACAAACTATGGAAGTCACTTTCCAATTGCTTCACCAACTGCTGAAAGCACTGTAACTAGTTTCGGCAATGGTAACTACCATCCAACATCAAACTATACACCACAGCTGCATGGAGACTCTTCTTCAAGTCTTAAACTCTCTTCAATTCAGGAATCAAGTTCACAAGTATGAATCATTACAACATTTTTAAATGCAAAAACGTACTTTAACTTTAGACTTTTTTCTTCTTCTCAAAATTCTATTCTTAAGAAAAAACGATCTTTTAAAATGGCAAGCCAAGTTTCTGTCCAAATATTTTTTATCTTGCATTGAAATTCATTTTTTATGTTGAAAGAAAATATAAACAAATTATCCATGTTTTTTTTTTATCAGCAAAAAATTAAATTAAATTAATGAGATACAAAAGGGGTATCCCAACCCTTTACAAAACTCTGCTTTTTAGGACCTCCACGAGGTATCCCAAAACAGGGGATAAAAAGATATATCATAAAAACAGCCCCATTCTACTACTATTGTAATGCTGGACTGTTTCAAAACACTAAACAACAATTTCACACCACCATAACACCATTAGGTCCTCCCACCAGGTTGAATGGTACTTGGAGAGTGCCTTTCCGCAACCTCCACACCTAATGGCTAGTGCTGCCTCTCTCAACCTCCTATGACAGTGAACATAAAATACCCCCTGCCTAGGTCTTCAGTTTTATACGTAAACCTCCAACAACTTCAATTAAGCTTTCTGGAAACCCGACGATGTGCCTACCACGACAATTTCCGGCTATCTGATCTTCTTTTCTTCGAGTACGGCGATGATACATTGTAAAAAAATTAAATAAATTACCCATGTTGTAAAAAGAATTATACTATCATTCACTTAAAAGATTATCTTTCACATTTAAATTAACTGTTTGTCATTCAGAAGCAACTTGTAGTTGCAAATGGAAGGAGTCAGTGGACCAATTTGCAGAAACCACATTCTCAACTTTGCACTGGCCTAGAGTAATTCAACTTATTCTTCATTTTCTTGCTTCAATAATAACTTTTATATTATCAATATCTGTGTATCTATCTATGTATTGAAGCTAATTCAGAAGTGATCAATGTTCACTGTATACTCAAAATTAAAGGGCAATCCCGGAGATGATGCAGTTAGGAGGATTAAGCAGCTTCTCATGTGGTAGAAGTGGAAGATCCTCCAATGAATCTCTGTCCTTAAACACTAGAAGGGTATGGTTACACCTTTTTTCAAGCCAAGTAAGAAGATGCTTTTAGCTACAATGAAGAGGATCATGCAATTTTAACCACATATTTGTGCATAACATCAAAAGGATATACAGTGTAGAATGAAATAGGTTATGTGATTTAAAAAGATAAAAGAAAAATTAAAATAAACATGTAGTAAATGAAGTATATAAGAAGAATAGCATTATTCTTTGATGAAGCTTATACCAGTATTTAATATCATTGTACGCAGTTGTGTCAGACTCTCTCTAAAATTGTTTCTTTCTTTTTTCTATTTTTATGTGAGCAGCATGGACCCAGGGGCAATATTTATCCAATTCCCAGCCAACGTGAAATGGGAGAGCCATCATCAAGGAATGTAAAGGTATTCATTACGAAATGATATATCTATATACTGCTTTTGGTGACAATCACCTATTGATCGATCCCTCATGCTTCATGTTATAACTTTTGTTCATGATATACTGTTTTTGTACATATATAGATGAAAATGACTGTGTCAGACGACAGTAAAAAATCAACTGAGTTTCATGTGGGTAGCTTGCTTAATCCAATTACTCAAAGCAATGGAAACTCTCAGCCACCAAGGTAGAGTGATCTTAATTAATTAATGAATTTATTTAATGCATGACTTTTTATATTTTGAATTATAATAAGGCTAGCATGTTGTTGACTACCCTATAGGGTTATGTTCAACTCCCTTTATGATCCAATCTATGAAAAAAGGGGCCTTCCAGTGGATCCCATTCTGAGGACGTTTTTGATGGGGCAGGAAGCGTACATGATGTAAGTTTTGATTCTAATATAATCTTTAAGAATGTTTTTTTTTTGTTCGTACAAGGCCTTATACTCATCTGTGTGTTACGTATTCGCAGGTAACATGTAGGATTTCTGCTGATTGAATGCTTTGACTTCCTGTTCGCATGCAAGCTGTCATAAGCTATGTATAAGTTTGAGAAAAACATAAATGTTTGATTTTTTTTTCTTGATAATGCCATCAAACTCTAGACGTGGTAAAACTTTGATGTATGTTTGGAGATTTTATTTGATATTATTTAAGACTAGTAGAGTTTCATGTTATGTGGGTTGCTTTTGCTTACTTATTTGCTCATTTTATGAAATCCCGAAATTGCGAGTGAGTTTAGAATGATTATTATTGCATGTTACTGAAAAAGTTGATAATTTTTACTAAAAAATAAAAAAATTTCAAATTTATCTTTATAATGTTTCTGTCACCGTTTTAATTTAAAAGGGTATATATCTGGAAACATTGAAGATGAATATGAATTAGTGTTACCATTTTAAGTTAGAGTTTAGTTCATTAAATAGTAACAATGAATAATATAAAATAAATTGCGAAAGTCATAATTTTAAGATTTTATTAAATTAAAATAATCATGAGTGACTTACACTGAATCTCCTCGAGAGACTTTCCTCGGAATATCGAATAAATGATGCGATTAACTTAAAAATAAAGCATTGGTAGAAGTGACTAACCACTGTTTTACTTTTAAGGGGTTTGGGTTTGTCAGCAGAAAAGAAGGAAAAGGTCTGGGAATTGTCGCTACTGTTTTGAATGAGGGAGCAAAGAAACAAAAATTAAGGATATTAAAAGCGAAGGTGAAATTGGACACATGATTTTGACTTGAGTAAAGTTAATGCACGCTATCTTTGTTTCTTTTTTTTTTTTTAATTCAAGAAGATGCCCATATTAATTACTATACATGTACATTTTAAAAATGATTATTCATGTCTCATTCTCTATACTTTTTTTTCTCTTACACAAGGCCAAAATATCTTCTTTTTATTAAATTGGTGTTGAATAGGGGAGAGAATGTGTATTAGCCCGCCTAGTATTAATTTATTTCGTGTCCGTCTTGTTTTATTCGTTTTATTTAATTAGTAATGTGAGTTAATTTTATTGACTTATAAAAGATGGTTTATGAAATTGAGTGACACCGACCGGTCCACGTTGATCAAAGTCAACATGGTGAAATCAATGTAAGGAACCCATCATAGGTACTATGAAGCAAGTGAGGAAGTTATTGTTAAAGTCCCCGACCTCGGGTGTTGATCGGCCTCGGGTGTCGTTCGGGTTTAGCACCAGGAATGTGCTTATGCCAGAAGGGCGTCCCCTCATGATACCCACGGGTAGGAGTGACTGTGGAGGAGGCGACACAGTAGGAGGCACGGTAGGGGCGTGGAGGCCTCGGGCCCCGGTACCCCAAACAGTAATAATAGATAAAGAAAGGTGGTTTTCAAGCCACACCTCCAATACCAGAAGGAAGAAGCCCAACTCGTGAGGGATCCGTGCATGAGGTGTAGGGACGCGACAGTACGCACTACCGTTGGAGAACCACCGGTACAGAAACGACCCATGAGAGGGTCATGTCTCAGAGGGTGATCTGCATGCATGGCACGTGAGGAAGGCAGAGAACTCCCAGGGCGCATGACTCAGAGCATGGGCGCATGAGTTGACACCCATGCAGTCACCCCCGCGCGGGATGCACTTCGGGAGAGTCACCTTGCACACTGGGATTCCCCTAAGTTTGGGTTACAGTGTCGCGAAGCTGCACCCACAGATAAGCTTAAAGTCAGAGGTAGACACGTGGCAGAAACACGGGCAAAGGTATATAAAGCTTCGCGCTAAACAGAATGAGGTACGTTTTCACATTTTACACACAAGTGAACTCAGGGAGATTGAATTCAGTTACGCACTTCTCTGAGCACTGAGCTGGTGGTGTTCTGCGACGGGAAGTGTTACGGTGTTTTCTGCCACAACTGACTTGAGCGTCGGAGTGCAAACAGCCGCGAGGGCGCCCATTTGTCTATCTGTTTTAGGTATTCATAGCGGCGGGATGTGAAGTTGGAATGAGAGCGAAGGAGTCCTAGAAACGTACTTCGTAGCTACGCACGAAGGTGATCCAAGTCAACCGACAGGAACAGTTCGTATAAGAAACTTAATTTTTTATTAAAATAAAAGAAAATATTTATCATTCAATATATATACACATGTTATCTTGTCTATAAATTGTATGGTACTGTTCCTGGCGGTTGACCTAACCTCTTTGTGCGTTTCTGTTGACTTCGCTTCCAAGAACCCTTCGCTCCCACGTTCCCTTCCTCCGATTGAATCACCTGAAAACAGAGAAACAAAGGGCGCCCTCGTGGCCGTTTGCACTCCGACGGTCAAGTCAGTATCTTGGGCAACTAACACCAAACTCTAACTCTGAGATTACTGTGTGTTCTCTCTCACTCTGTTTCTCTCTCAAAAATGCGTAACTTGCACTAATGAAAGCGTAGAGTGTTTTGTAGAAATGTCAAAACGTACCTGGTTATGTCTGTTGTCAACCTTATATACCTTTAGTGTCATTGCCCTTCTGTTTAACTGTGACTTAAGCATTTTGTAGGCGAGTCTTAGCGACACTAACGCCCAGACTTAGGGTCATCTAGTGTGTAAGACGACCTTGCCGAAGTGCAGCTGGCGCGGGATGACTGCTTGGATGCCAACTCATGCACTCAATCTCTGAGTCATCCACCCTGGGAGTTCCCTGCCTTACTCACGTGCCATGCATGCAAATTATCCTCTGGGACGTGACCCTTGCGGGTCGTCTCTGTCCTAGTGGCTCTCTATTGGTGGTGCGTACTATCGCGTCCCTACACCCCATGCACGGGTCCCTCGTGATCTGGGCCTCTCCCTACTGGTAACTGGGGTGTGGCTTGAAAACCACCTTTCCTTGTCCATCTTCACTGTTGAGGTGCCGAGGCCCGAGGCCTCCACGCCCTACCTCGGTGTCGCCCCCTCCACGACCGCCCTTACCCGTGAGCCTAAGGAGACTCCTTCCTGTGCTACTATACTTTCTAGGTGTCCCACCTTCGAGGTCCCATTATGTTGACTTTGGTCAACGCCCGAGGCCGGTCAACGCCTGAGGACCGGACGGTACACAAGCCCCCCAGTCTCGAGCTGTCAACTTGTTATGCGAAAAGACTATGGCCTCACCCTACCGACCTACGTGGCTTCTCGTGATAGGACGTGCACAGTGCATTGAAGTGACGCCTTCCTGTTCATGTTGTAATCAACGAACATGTGGCTCAATCATGCGACTGTGAGTTAACGTCACTTGCGCTTCTCAAGTTTACGTTAAACCTTTCAAAAACGCGCGCTTCATGCACTATTCCATCACTTGAACCTTTCTTACACTCTTCATCTTCTTCCTCGAGCTCTTTGATTTCTTCCTCCACAAAAAACCGAAACTTTTGCTCATCAATCATCAAAGGTATGATTTTTCTCCATTGACTGCTCTTCATTTCTGATTTAAAAATAACTGCATGGGTCTATTTATATTTCCATGTTTCGAATCTTCTTCTGCATCTTCTTCGTTCCCTGTTTCTGGGTTTTTCACGAGAATAGGGTTTTTTGAGCTTTTTAGTTTCATACCATAGTATTTCCCTTGTTGAACATTTGTTTATTCCTTTCCTTGTTTTTCTTAGCTTTCTTTCACCATGGCGCGAACAAAAGTCACTACCAACCCTCCTCCTCCTAGCATCAACTATAGGCCCCCCTGTACCCCTTGGGCTTCCGACGACCTCCTCGCTGAAACCTCCTTCCTCACCTCTCTTGCTGATTGGAGGGCGCACTTGGATAGTGAACCCGACTTCAAAGGTAGAGCGTTCGGGAGGGAGTGTGACACTTACATCTCCGTCCGCCCTTGTGTAGAGGGTGAACCTGTTTGCGTAGATGATCGTGCCAACGACAGGGACCCATTCTTTTTCTTCTACCAAACCATCTTCAAGCGCATTAGGCAGCGCCTCCCTTTCAATAGCTTTGAGAGGGAGCTTTTAACTGAGATAAATGTCGCCCCTGCCCAGCTGCATCCCAACAGCTGGGCCTTCATTAGGGCTTTCTCCATCCTCTGCAACTTCTTTGGCCATGCCCCTTCTATAGTCGTCTTCCTACATTTCTTTGAAGCCAAAAACCCTGGGAAGAACCTCTGGGTTAGCTTTAGCGGGATGACTGAGAGAGTCATCCTTACCCTATTCCAGCAGTCCTATAAAGGATTTAAAGGGAAATTCTTCAGGGTGTGCTGTTCTGAGCACGACCGCACTACCCTTGATGGATTTCCACTATTCTGGGTGGGAAAGCTTAAGCTCAAGAAGGCCAAGACCTTGGATGAGCTCTCCTCAGCTGATCGTGGGCATGCCAAGTTTTGGCCAACCTGGGGGTGATCTTCAACACTGCAGAACTTATCAAAAACGAATATAAGCCCACTGGGCTTGCTAGTTACATTGGTATAGGAATCTTCTCTTGTTCTTCCTTATACTCCACTCTATTTATGGCTCTTCTGTATCTGTTAACTTATACTTGTACCGATTTTCTGATTCTTATTGTTTACTTGGTTCTTATCTCTTCTTCTTTGGTGTAGGCATGGTGCTGAACACAGAGAAGCGGGGGAGGCTGGCTGAGGTCTTGTCTGTTCGTGATAAAACAACTGCTAGGGCAGGTGCCTCGGCACGTCCTGCCTCACCTGCCTCCTAGACTGCTCCTCTCCCACCTTCCAATCAAACCACCCCTACCGTTGCTTCGCCACAATCGACTCCTGCTCCCACTTTTCCAGTTCCTATTGTTGCAGTTCCTCTGGCAACAGTCTGGGCTTCTCCACCTCCAGGCCCCCTAGAGAAAAACAAAGGGGTGGTGCTCATCGTTTCAGATGATGATGAGGACACCATGGAGGGCACTGCCTTCAAGAGGCGGAAAACCACAATGGTAGCCACCTCTCACTCCTCTTCTTCTGCCAAGCGCCCTACCTCACTCAGGGACAACCCTCATAGTGCCTCCTCTCCTCCAAACCTTCTTGCACTTGAGGATGGGGTCGAGAGTGTTTCTGAGCCAGCTCCTGCCCCTGCCCCTGAGGTTCCCTTGGTCCTTCAGCAAATGCTGAAAGTTTACCAAAAAGGGGCCATGGGGAGCTCTACTGACGAGGCATTGCAAGAGAGCATGACTCTCAGCCTTGGGGAATTCTTTGCTCGTTCCAACTCTTCTTCCCACGAGGCTGAAATGAAGACCAAGGAGCAACAAGCCTTGGCAGATGAACTGGCGCGGGTGAAAGAGCAACGGCCAACCTAGCTAAACGCTTCTTCATTCGGGAAACCACACTGACCCAGGAGTTGGGCGTTCTTCGAAAGGCTGAGCTGAAGGCCAACAAGAGGCTTCACGACAAAGGCCAAAAGTACACCACCTTGCTTAGCAAAGTGGTGCCACTACGTGCTGAGGTGGTGGGACTCAAAGAAGAAGCTGCGGCCAACAAAGCCAAAATGGCCAACCTCGAGGAGCGCTCTGTTGATCGGGAGATGCATCTGGGTAAGGTGGAAGCTGAGCTCACTGAGAAAACTGAGGCCCTCGAGAAAATCAAGGAGGAACTTACTGAGCAAGTTGAAACCCTTGAGAAGACCAAGGAGGAGCTTACAGAGAAGACTGAGGCCCTCGTGAAAGCCAAGGAGGAGATGACTGCACAAGTTGAGGACTTCGAGAAGGCCAAGGCAGAACTCCTCGATGATGCTACTGATGCCTACGCCCTCGGGTTTGAAGATGCCCTAGCTCAGGTTGTTTGCAAACATCCTGAGATGGACACTTCGCCTTTTGCTACGGCGAACCACATCGTCGATGGACAGATTGTGCTCAGGCGTCCTCAGAAGGACACTGCTTAGACCTTAGGCTTCACAATTGTACTGTTAAGAACATTTATAATCCTGAATGTAACTTGCACCTTAATTTAGATGCTCTACTTATCTCTGCTTGTGTCTTTACTTGCCGCTTTTACTAACAGCGCTCTGATGCTAACTTCATACGACGTTCTTGAGATTCTTAAAGACTTTGAACTTTAGGTAGCACGCCTCCTCGCCCTCTTCCTTTAACTTGCTTAATGACTTGTGAAGGAAGTGAGCATGCATGCCCTTGCCTCCACCTCTTGCTTTGGACAAGGAACTTCTTTGCTTGACACTTACTTGTACTTTGCGGTCTTGAGGGGTTACCCTCGAGGCGCATCTTTGGCCTCATCTTTGCTCAGAGGCGAAGGAGGAATTAACTAGTCGAAACCTACTGTTCGTACTTGGTGCCCACGCTCGAGGAGGAGGCATTCCGAAGGAGACTGTCGCTTCCTCTCGAGGTGTCTAAACACTTAGACGACCGGTGCACTTGGTGCCCACGCTCGAGGAGGAGGCGTCCCAAAGGGAGCTGCCACGCCCCACGAGGTGTCTAAATACCAAGACGACGGGTGCTCTTGGTGCCCACACTCGAGGAGGAGGCGTCCCGAAGGATACTTCCACTCCCTCTCGAGGTGTCTAAACACCAAGGGGACCAGTTCATCACCAGTCGAATTTTGCTAGTCACGCTTGATGCCCACACTCGAGGAGAGGCGTACCATAAGGCATTGCCGTTCTTCCTCGAGGTGTCTAAACATCAAGGCAACGAGTTCGTTTCTTACTGAACCGCACTGTCCGTGCTTGGCGCCCACACTCATGGAGGAGGTGCCCCGAAGGAGGCCGCCACTCCCTCTCGAGATGTCTAAACACAAGAGCGACGAAGTTCTCCCCTGCATTGTACAAAAAACTCAGGAATACTTGAAAATGTAAATTTTATTGGGTGACCTCGTTAAAAATCCTTTGTAAGGGAAAAAGAGTGTCCCCTTAAACTGTATACAATGCAAGAGTTTTCAACTGAAATAAAACTTAAGGTTGGTTGCATTCCAAGTGCGAGGAATGGGGCCTCCCTCCAAGGTTTCAAGCCTATACGCCCCGTTTCCCAGGACTTCCGTCACCCTAAAGGGGCCAGTCCACTTGGGGGACAGCTTGTTCTCCAACTGATATGGGTGAGCCTTCCGCATTACCAGGTCAGCGACTTGGAACTGTCGGGGCTTTAACTTGGAACTGTGCTTATGCTCCACCCTTCTCTTTAATGCATCAGCTTTGATCCTCGCCTCCTCTCTTACCTCATCTAGTAGATCCAGGTTCACCCTTCTCTCTTCATTAGACTTTTCAGCCACGAAGCTCTGAAAGCGTGGCGAGCTCTCCTGAATCTCTACTAGGATCATCGCGTCCGACTCGTACACCAAGTTGAAAGGTGTCTCTCCAGTGGTGGACTGAGGCGTGGTGTGGTAAGCCCACACTATTCTAGGAACCTCTAGGAACCTCTTCCGCCTAGGTCCCTTTAGCTTTCTCGAGTCTTCTCTTCAGACCCCCTAGCATAACTCTGTTGGCGGACTCTACCTGCCCATTTGTATGGGGGTGTTCAACTGATGCAAACACTTGCTTTATCCCGACCTCTGTACACAGCTTGCCCAACTGCTGGCTTGCGAACTGTGTACCGTTGTCAGAGACAAGAAGCCTCGGCATGCCAAAGCGACATACTATATTCTTCCACACGAAGTGTTGTACCTTGTGGGTTGTAATCTGCGCCACCAACTCAGCCTCGATCCACTTCGTGAAGTATTCGATAGCCACCACCAGATACTTCATCTGCCTGATCAAAGGGCCCTAGAATGTCGATTTCCCACGTGTGAAAAGGCCATGGGCTATAAATCGACCTCAGCTCTTCTGGAGGCGCCTTATGCCAATCGGCGTGCTGTTGACACTGCTTGCACCGCTGGGCGTGCCTTATACAATCTTCTCTCATTGTAGGCCAATAATAACCTGCACGGACTACCTTCGATGCCAAAGAGCGTCCTCCCACATGGCTACCGCAAATCCTCTCATGGAGCTCTGCCATTATACTTGTACACTGCTCTCCACTCACACACATCAAGATTGGGTGAGTGAAACCGTGCCTGAATAGCTCCCCATCTAGAAGGGTGTACTTGGCAGAATATCTTTTTATCTTCTTGCCCTCTTCGAGCTCCAATGGGAGTATCCCATCAGCCAGGTATCGTCTGTAGGGCGTCATCCATGTGTCCCCTTCTTCAACTACACATACCTGCATAAGATCCCCTTCTCCGACCGAGACTGGATAAGCACTTACACTAGGCGTCCTTAGTGTTTCCTGAGTCAACGACCGGTGGCTCCTCGCCTTTTCCCTATCCGTACTGATTTGATGGATGCCCACCATATTATCAGCGACAAACGTCCGTGGTGTTTTGAGGGTCTTCTGTATCATCGTCCTCTGCCTTCCCCCTTATCCGAACTGGCCAACTTGGCGAGTAGGTCAACATGGACATTCTGCTCCCTTGGGACGTGCACCAGCTCAAACACCGCGAACGCCTTCCTCAAGACTTGGACGTACCCTAGGTACACGACCATCTGTGGGTCCTTGGCTTGGTACTCCCCGGTGACTTGACCCGCAACTAGCTGTGAATCACTCTTTACCAGCAGACTGCGTGCCCCCATTTCCTTGGCTAGGAGCATCCTAGCTATGAGAGCTTCATACTCCACCTGGTTGTTGCTTGCCTTGAAAGCAAACCTCAGGGCCTGCTCAATCAACAGCCCGTTCGGCCCTTCCAAGATTACACCCGCTCCACTCCCCTGCTTATTGGAGGACCCATCTACTGAGAGCATCCATCTAAAGCTGACCTCCTCTTTTGGCTGTGTACCACCTGAAGATAGCTCTACCACAAAGTTCGCATACACCTGGCCTTTGATGGGGCCTCGGGGCTCATACTGAATGTCGAACTTTCAGTGAGTAGGAAACCCAATAACTTTCCCACCTCGACCTTGAATACGCACTTTTCGGGGTTTAACTTCAAACGATACTTTGGTATTGTAGCAAATAGCTCTTCCAGATCAGCTACGTGCTGGCCCCTCTCCTGCGAAGTCACCACCATATCATCTACGTAGGCGTGGACGTTTCTCCCTAACATAGGTGCAAGGACCCTGTCCATCAGCCTTTGGTAGGTGGCTCATGCATTCTTCAGACCGAACGACATCATTGTATAATAGTAACAGGATGTCTCGGTCATAAACGCCATTTTGCACTCGTCTCAATAGTGCATCTTGATCTGATTATACCCTGAGAATGCGTCTAGGAAACTGAGCACCCTACAACCTGAGGCACTGTCCACCAAGGCCTCAATACTGGGTAGGGGGTACGAGTCCTTAGGGCACGCCTTGTTGAGGTCAGTGAAGTCTACGCACATCCTCCACTTCCCATCCGACCACATTCGCCAACCATTAAGGGTATTGAATTTCCCTGATGTGGCAAGCGTTCAACAACTTCTTCTTCTCTTCCTGGACGACCATACGCCTCTCTTCATTGAACTTCTTTCTTCTCTGCTGGACGGGCCTGACCTTAGGATCCATAGTGAGGCGATGGCACAAGAAGTCCGGGTTTATTCATGGCATGTCCGAGGCGGACCATGCGAAAGTGTCTAGGTGACGCGCTATCACCTCAGCCACTCGGTCTTGCTGTGCTTAGTCCAATGACTTACCAAGTTTAAACGTCTTGCCGCGAATCTACCTTTCCACCATGTTCCCAACTGGCTTGGGTCGCCTTTCCCGAGCACTTTCTACACGAGCAACTCCTGCGCGGTCATCTTTGATAGGCGGGTGCTCCACCACCATGAACACCCCCCTCTTGGCTTTAAGACTGTTCTCATATCATCTCTTAGCCTCCTGTTGGTCGGACTTGATCACTATCACCTTCCCACTCAGGTCTGGCAACTTCATCTTCATGTGGCGTGTCGACGCCACCGCCCTTAACCTGTTTAGAGCTGGTCTTCCCAACAAGACATTATAGGCCGAATGTGCATTAACCACTAGATACCTTATATTCTCTGTGCGGGATGCGGAGCCATCTGTAAAGGTGGTCCTCAGCTCCAAATACCTCCGCACTTCCACCTGATCTCCCGTAAATCCGTACAAACATCCTGTATAGGGTCTAAGCTGGTCAGGAGACAACTGCAACTTGTTAACAGTGGACCAAAACATTACATCCGCTGAACTGCCCTGGTCCACTAACACCATGTGCACCTTCCTCCCCGCGGTTACCACTGAAATCACCACATGGTCGTTATCATGTGAAATGACATCGCAAAGGTCGACCTTCGTGAAAGCAAGGTCAACGTCGAGCACGTCATCCACCACCTGCGCTTCTATCGACATCACCGAACGTGTATACCTCTTGCGTTGAGAGGTAGTACATCCACCTCCTGAGAATCCACCTGAGATCGTATGGATCTCCCCATGAACAGACATCTCATGCCCCTGATCTTCCTCTGACGTTGATGGGGTCCCAGTCCCATGTGACTATGCCAAATAGTCATTCTGAAACCTGCTCTTCACCAACTCATCCAACTGATTCCCCAACGTCAAGCAGCTGCGTATGGGGTGACCGAACCCCTGGTGAAACTCGCATTATGCATCCTTGTGGGGTCCCAACACCTTGTTAGTCTTCGCTAGGATCTTCAGCCTTTCTGCTATGTTGGGCACGACTATGAGATCCTTTAGCTCCACCATGAAACTGTGCCTCACAGGCTTATTCTCCCTCGCACGTCCCTTAGCCTGAGGATTTCTAGACTCGTAGGGTTGCTTCCTCCCCTGGCTCTTCTTACCCGTTGCCGCTTCATGCACCCTCATGGGCTGCGCACGCGTCGGTGCACGTAGGCGTGTGGGGACAACACACACGCGCTTTTCATTCACTTCACCTTTTGCCGTGATGTGCGCCATCACATGATGCCTAATCTCAGCAAAGGTCTTGGGGCGGTTTTTGACGAGGGATTCGCTGAAAGGGCCAGGACAAATCCCTTTCCGAAACACATGAACCATCATTGTTTCATCCTTGGTGGCGGCCTTCACCACCTACGCCCCAAAACGATTAACGAACTCCTTCAATGTCTCCCCCTGATACTGCTCCCTGAACAATTACGACAGCTGTGCAAATGAAGTCACATGGCTGTCTGGGAGACTGATGAACCAGTCCATCGTCGTCCCTACCAACATGCTCATGAATACCTTGCACCTCATGGCGTCAGAACCGTCAACCACCATCATCTGCGTATGAAACGCGGTGAGGTGAGCCTCTGGATCCTCCATGCCAGTGAACGTAGCTTTCGGCCCTACGAACGTGGATGGTATCACCGCATCCATGATCGCCTGCGAGAAAGGCATGGGGAACTCTCTGGGAGGCGTAACGCATTCTTGCTCATCTGTTTCGCGACTCCCAACCTGGTTTCGCAACCCACGACGCAACTCTTCATTGGTGCGGTGCAACTCCTCATTTCTTGCTTGCGACACCGCCACGTCCATCTGGATACGCTCCTGCTCAGTCCTTGACGCCGTCATCGTTTCCTGGAGACCCTGCATCATCTCCATTACCTGCTGCAGGGTCAAACCTTCACTTTTAACTGGTGCAGTGGAGCTTTGCCTAGTAGTCCTCATTCTTGAATGTTTCTTGATGAATCTTGAACTTTCTCGACGAATCTTGAACTTTCTTGCGGTTGGGAAAGATGTTTTAGAACGGGCCCTACAGTGGGCGCCAAATGTTTCCGTCGGTTGACCTAACGTCTTCGTGCGTTTCTGTTGACTTCGCTTCCGAGAACTCTTCGCTCCCACGTTCCCTTCCTCCGGTGGAATCACCTGAAAACAGAGAAACATAGGGCGCCCTCGCGACCGTTTGCACTCCGACGGTCAAGTCAGTATCTTGGGCAATGAACACCAAAATCTAACTCTGAGATTACTGTGTGTTCTGTCTCACTTTGTTTCTCTCTCAGAAATGCGTAACTTGCACTAATGAAAGCGTATAGTGTTATGTAGAAATGTCAAAACGTATCTGATTATGTCTGTTGTCAACCTTATATACCTTTAGTGTCATTGCCATTCTGTTTAACTGTGACTTAAGCATTCTGTAGGCGCGTCTTAGCGACACTAACGCCCAGACTTAGGGTCATCTAGTGTGTAAGACGGCCCTGCCGAAGTGCAGCTGGCGCGGGATGATTGCTTGGATGCCAACTCATGCACCCAATCTTTGAGTCATCCACCCTGGGAGTTCCATGCCTTACTCACGTGCCATGCATGCAGATTACCTTTGGGACGTGACCCTTGCGGGTCATCTCTGTCCCAGTGGCTCTCTATTGGTGGTGCATACTACCGCGTCCCTACACCCCATGCACGAGTCCCTCGTGATCTGGGCCTCTCCCTACTGGTAACTGGGGTGTGGCTTGAAAACCACCTTTCCTTGTCCATCTTCACTGTTGAGGTGCCGAGGCCCGAGGCCTCCATGCCCTGCCTCGGTGTCGCTCCCTCCACGACTGCCCTTACCCGTGAGCCTAAGGAGACTCCTTCCTGTCCTGCTGTACTTTCCAGGGGTCTCTCCTTCGAGGTCCCATCATGTGGACTTTGGTCAACGCCCGAGACTGGTCAACGCCCGAGGCTGGTCAACGCCCGAGGCTGGTCAACGCTCGAGGACTGGACAATACAAGTACTATTCTTGAGTGACAATATTCAATTAGAAAAGATTTCTTTAAAAAAATAAATAAAACAAGTATACTTGAAAAACTATTATAATAATATTTTAAATTAAAAAATAAATTACATATGATTAAAATATTAGTTTATTTGAGTGTGAAATGTATATTTTGTTGTATGTCAACACCATATTCAATTTGCATTACTAGGGACCGTTTTTTACTTTTTTTTTTAATTTGTTTTTAATTTAATATTTTTTTCAATGACTTTATATTTTCCTAATATTCCTATCACACTATGAATTGAAATGGTGTTTGGGGTGACATAAATGATATGAGTTAGGAGAGCATGTGAGGAGACAATTTTTGTACCCATCAAATTTTTTCATGCACCTCATCAATTTTGGAATTTATTTTCTATAACATAAAAGTGAATTTTGGAAATAGAAATTCAGAAGAGAAAAAAATATATACTGAAATAACCTCTTCGAAAAAGCTATTTTACTTTCTAGAATCTAGAACAATTATTTTAGTTTCTAAAAATCGATTTTTAGAATTGATGGAGTGTAGAAAAAAATTTGATGAGACTAGATTTACCCACCCGCCTTGTACTGACCCGAACGAATTACGGTTTAGGGTTTAGGGTTTAGGGTTTAGAGTTATATGACATTGATCTAAACAAAATTAGAATAATAAGTTTACTAGTAAGTTTGTCCTGTGTTTTTTATAACATATTGCAAACTGATCCACACAATACACCTTACATAGTCCGTTCCATATTGTTATTCCTAATGTTGAAGTTGCTTGCGAGATTTTCATGTTCTACCACCCAGTTGGAAAAGATGTTCCACCACCTAGTTGGAAAAGGGTGTTTTAGGAGGTAGTGGGATGTATTAGAAAAAATGTTTAAGTTATTTTAATGTATTTATGAATAATTTATTGAAGATATTTTTACTTATTTTATCTTAATTTATTTACAGAGTTATTCATGTGAATGAGTCTGGATTGGTAAAAATCTTAATTTCATATTATTATAACAGTTTAATATGTTTAATTATAGATTAATCTTATACCTAATTATTTATTGCTTTAGATTTTTAACATGTTTGGCAGGTCTCCTAAATCACTCTGACCGTGCTTGTGTGAGACCACGTCACCCTTATATGCGTATATTATTTCCGTTATATCATGATCTATGTCCCATATTATTTTCTAAAAAAAATATATGAATATAAAAAAAATAAAATTTTAATCACATCCTCAATTTTGGGGTGGATAGGTGAAAGAAAAAAAAAATGATGAGAGTAAAAGATGTAATGAGTGAAAAATTATTAGGTACTTCTGAAGTATATGATGGAGATTAATCTTCATGTTTTTATATAAATTGAAAACTTGAATCCATGTGATAGAGGAACTTGAACAGGTAATGTTCCTCATTTATCTTACAATTTTTGCGTGATGAGTAACAGAACAGAAAAAAAAAAATGTTAGAAGAAAAATTGGGCAAAATGAATGTACTAGAATAATTAACTTTCAAACCATATTATTTTATGGAAAGTCTCTCATTTTGGTGTGGATATTCAAAATTGAGATGAGGTTAACAAGAACACTTTTCCATTTTTTGAAGGTTGTACAAAGAAGAAATGGAGTATCGCCTTTTGGGGTTTTTCACCAACGTGTTGCAATATTTTTCGGAAATGCTTAAAATGAATAATTTTTAAAAAGTTATAAATTTAAATAAGTTCAGTGAGGTGACCACATTATTAAAAAGAAGTTGTCACTCTATTTACAATTTTGAATTTCTTTTAATAGTTAGATACTAAAACTTTAAAGAATAATAATTTAAGTGGTAACGTCTATTTCTAAATAAAGTCGTTAGTTAAGTAATCGTTGTCAATTAAGTAATAATTTTTTTTAATTAAATTGTCACTTAAGTAATAAATTTATACTTTTTAGTTTTGTTTATAATATGTATACAATTATAATAGTGGATATAATATTTTAATTAAACTTATTTATGTAATTAGTTAAAATTTGTTCATTTATATTTTTTAATTATAATATGTTATTTTTTAAATTAAGAGGTTAAGGTATTTTTTTAAGATGGAAGTAGTTATTTCTAAGATGATAAATTTGTGATTATTTTTCTAATTTAGGCTTAGACTTATTTTTTGTCATTTAAAAGAGAAAAGAAACTAAAAAAAATTGATAAATAAGTAAAAAATGTCACTAAATACACATAAGTAAGATTTTGACTAAAATGATGTAATAAAATTATTTACGAAAATTTCTCCCATAAGTTGATCTTCTAGTTTTGTCATATTTTCTTTATTATTATTTTTGTCGCATGATGCATTAATTGTAAGTTAGATAAGTCAGGTTTAAATTGAATGTGATACTTGGGTTGATATACTTTTAAATAGAAAAAGTTGCACATGGACTATAAGTTATAGTTTTTGGTCTAGTGGTAAGTACTTGTTGAAAAAGTCGTTAATGTCGTATTATAGGTGGTTGAACTTTCCTATATGTGTTATAACCTCATCAGTGCAGACAAAGCCTTTACACTACAATAAAATGTAATATTACCATAAGACAAATTCTACAAGTAACATGAAAAATCTGTCCACAATTGTATATTTTTTGACAGAAAAGCAATGGTAAAAAATTTGTGGGTAGAAAACTTGTGAGTAAATATTATTGACAGATTTTGTCATTCCATTTGTAATTCAGAACAAAACATTCCTTCAATAAATATTGATGGATCACACATTTGGAAATTAGCGACAAATAGATTCGTGGATAATTGAATTCATATATCTCATAAGCATCAACTTACCGATCGACAAAAAATCCTTTGGTACTGACGAATGTATTCATCAGTAAGTTGATGCTGGTGAGATATCTAAATTCAATTACCCATGAATGGATTTTTCGCTAATTACCTAAAGATAATCCATCGGTAAGTTTATATGGGTGACATTTGTGAATACAGTTACTGACAAATTTTATCGTTGGTAATTTTTAAAATTGTCAAGCTGCTTGTTGGCTTTTCCTTATACCTGCACAAATTAAACAATTTAACATGCATATCATAATTCCAAACAAATACGAACAATTTAATATCAAATGTATAAATGAAATACATATTACTCATAAACTTAAAATATCAAATAAATGTACATCAATAACTATAATTTAAAACTAAAATAAGAAAAATGTGCATACAATTAGAGTTTACATATTATTTCTAATAATCAAGTGAGGATTGTGGTTGATCAAGATTTCCCTCTTCTTCATTATTTTGTTGTTATTATGGGTCTTGTAGTTGAGGTTTCTCCTTTTGTTGTGGGATTTGTGTATTATACTGGTTTTGGCTAGATTGATGTTGTTTTAGAAGACTTTGAGCATCAGGACAAAATAATTGCATAACTATACCCAAGAGTGATTAAAAGAATTTGATACAACCCAAATACACAAGAAGATGACCATGGATGCCAACTTTGAAGGGTCATCTCAACAAGCAAATGAAGACCTCATTAATAGGAGGAATGACAAGGTCCAAAGCATTTAAAGTTCTTCCTATTAGACTTCTTAAATGTAAGGCCCAAGCCCAAGCCCAATCATGCCTCAGAGGATTACTAAGAGCAAGGACACAAACATTAGTAGATGAACATCAATTGATGTCTCTTTTTGTAAATTCTTTAGAGTAGATTTAAATAGAACATAAAAGAGAGGTGTGGATAGAAGTGTAGGGCTTATGAAAAGAAGTAGCAAAGTCACACCTTCCATGTGACTTGTTTTAGGGCGACATTTTCAAATGGTTTTCATTTGAAATTCCCACCTATTTCTTTGGTGAAAACTGAACCTATAACACTATAAATAGGGATGCTTGGTTCATGTAAAATAACACTGAAATTGAAGTAAAGTTACTATACTCAAATTGAGTGAGAATTAGTGAGACTTGTTTCTCCTAGCTTAATCTTATCTTGTAAGTGTTTAGGAGCTCTCAAGTGGCAACAACCTCACTTATCTTGGAGCCTATTCACCTTCCAAGTGGCGTGAACCTCTTCCCTAGCTTCAACCACATAAGTTTTCCCATCATTCATCTTCCAATTCCATTTCCATTCCATGTCAATTGAAAAATGTCTTGTGTTGTTGTTCTTGTTTTTTATTCGGTTCTTTCAATTCTAATCGGTGCAATGTGTTTGTTTCTTAATTTCAATCGCTGTAATTGTATTGTTCTTGATTTCTAATCTGTTCATTAGCTTTGTATTGTGTTCTTGATTCTGCACCACTAATTGTCATTCATATTCACCTATACTTGTGTTTTTCCTTTGGTTTTTGGAAATGAACCTTCATATCTACTTAACACTTGTTAAGTTAATGTCTAGTGGGGATTTTCCTTAGACTTTTCACCTTAATTGCTTAAGGATTACCGATCCTAATTCTAAAAAATGTCACCTAATGAATCAACCTAAAATCAAATCACATCAGGATTGGAACTGACAAGCCAATCAATCATCCACCTCCTCAATTATTGATAATAGTTGTCTAAGTGGGAAAATGTCTTTAGAACTACAAGAAGAAGTGGAGACTTGCTGCTTCAAGCTTTCCACCTCTATAATTTACATCAATTTGTCCAGCCTCATAAAGTTTTTCTTTTCCTTTTTAACCAATAGCCTCGACCCAACATCAATTCCTAATGATCTTGTCCTATGTAGGATCAAGAGGGTTAAGATCTTCTTATTCATTAGAACAAGATCCAACCATAGAACTAGCCTGTAAAAGTCTAGTATAAAAGTTTTGTTGTTAATAGAAAAATAAGGAATTATTAAACCAATATACAAGTTTAAAGATAAAATTAATGTTAACACTAAAAAAAGCCCTACAAATGTCTTCCTATATATTTCATCGACAAACCGACTAGTATCTTTCGGATATGGGTTCGCTAAAAGACCTCATCAACAAAAACCGATCTAAGAAGCTCCTATTCCTACAACACATTTTACGGTTTATAACTAAATTTTTTAAAACTTATTATAATATAAGCATATATACAATTAAAGTGTACACCAAGAAAACATGTTCATGTATGGTGATTGAGCTACCGATGTGCAGGCTCTCACCTTTTCAGAAGTCCTAGTTTTCTAGGCTATAACATATTTATTATGATAGGTTGGAGAATTCAATGTGATAATAACCTATTCCACACATGTTTTCCAATTCATTATGGTCTTTCTCTTGCAATTCTAGCATATCTAAACATCTCAAATAATTTATGAAATGCTTTAGAGTTGAATTTTTTCTTGATTTGATTCTCATATTCTGCTGCTCTCCACTAAGCCTTCATGTGTAACAACTTGTGTTAAAATCTTTTCAACACAAAGTGGCATGACATGTCAAGCTTTGTCATGTTTTGGCAAGTGAACATTGGGAAGTAAAATGATGGTAATGTGCGCATACAATACAGACACTTCTAATCCTCTGTGGTTTTTTATTTTCTCTATTTTGTGTTTACTTGCTTTTCTCTCATAAATTCCTTTTCTACATGTTATATTTCTAGGACTTATTGTTTTCTTTTTAAACTTTTGATTACTACTTTTAAATTGTTACTTGGATTCCTTTGTAGATGGGTACTTATAATGTATTTATTATCCTTCTTTAATCCTTATTTTGTATATCCTCATAATTGAGCATACGAGAAATAGAACCTGATAATTGGAAATTATTAATTCTCCCTCCAATTTAAAGTATGTGGGCATCGTAGTGTAATAGTTGTGAAACATTTCCTTACTCATAACATATTGATTTTATTGACTTCCCAAACAAACTATGGATTTGGTGTGACACCAGAGTAACCTATTCTCTTTATTGCAAACTTTTATTACATGGACTACCAAAGTAAAACAAAAATTCTAATTACTCTTAGACTTTATTTGAATAAGCTTCTGCATAAACACTTATAAGAGAGAAAGTAGAGACAAATGAATTGAGGTTCTCCTAAATTAAAAAAAAAAACTTTTGTATTTTAAATTTCACAAAAGTTCTATCATCTAACTTATCCAAAAGTTGAGGTATCAACCTATGAAAAAATACAAGTGTTTGTGAAAAAGTTATCTGAACAAAAGCTTAATTTTGATCGCTTATCAACACTAAACATACCTAACAATTATCATTAAATTCTCCTACATTCCGGAGTTCCAATGTTATGAACTTAATATCTCTTCATCATTTCATTTCCTACATCTAAACACACCATTCCATCACATTCAAAGTCTAGTTTTCCTACTCCAGATGTCCAAAAGCAAAACGAATTGTTTAAGAAAAAGTGTGACCTAAGAAAGCGAGGTGCATAAAGCTAAGTATTGACTATGTGAAGCCTGAATGAAATTAGATAAAACAAAACAATAAAATATAATGTTTTTAAGAGCATTCCTTTCGTTCTTTTTCATTTAATCATTTAAGCTTATCTGATTTTTTAATTTCTTTCATGAGAATTGGTGAAAGAAATGAATAATAGAATGAAAAAAATAGAATCACGGGATTGTGTATATTAGTGATATAAAATCACACTGATTGGACCCTTGAGTCATCCTGTGGATGAACATCATGTTCAGTTCTCCTTTCTACGATAACTGACAACCTTTTATTAGAAGGATCTTTCACATAAAAACTTGTTTTGCTTGGTAAGCCATAATGAAAGGATCTTCCTTCCATGTTATCTTTGTAAGATCAACCAAAGTAAAACTCAAGTCATCTACATGCACTTCTGTGTTACAATCCATCCATTTACAATTAAATAAAGGCACTCTAAATTTGACGTAGTCAACCTCTCAAATTTCTTCAATTGCTCCAAAGTAACTTAGAGTAGCGACAGTAGGATTATTATCTTTTGAACTAGCAAAGTGCATAGACTCTGCCTCAAGGGTAACACCGCTATTCTGCATAATACTTTTTTTCATCTTCAATCTTTGTACAAAAGGACATCATATTAATATCGTACCCAATCCATGTTATGACATCAAAGTTAGGTCCTTGTGTTAACCATTTCAATTCCTCAATATCAGAATCTTCTTGACCAAATTTATCTTTAAACCATTTCAAGAAGGTCTTATTATGCTCAGTCAACAACCATTTCTCATTTTCATGAGGGTTCATTGACTTTAACAACATCTTGTGTGCATCTATATAAGGAAGAACATCATCAGTGTTGTTCAAAATATACAAATATGCTTGGAGAACTTCATGTTGGTCTTTTGAACCACCCTCACTCCTCGTGTGCCTTTACCTTCACACATTGCGCCATGCCTTGACTTTGGAACCCTATGGCTTCTACTCCTGACATATATGTTGTACAAAACTCGATTTCTTCCTCGACAATGCATCTTTCAACAATAAATGCTTTTGGACAGTATAAATTCTTTACATACCCTTTCAATATCTTCATGCATCGGTCAACTAGGTACATGCAACGTATAAAAACATGACCACATATTATAATTTCCCTCACTAAATGAACAATTAGATGAACCATGATCATCCAAGCTATTAGCATCAATAACATTTTTTTACAAATAGCATTGAGGAATATGTATAGGTGAGTGATCACGTGTCTAACATTTTTTCGTAAAATTCCAAGGTTTTGCATGAGAACACGAAAATCATGAGATTTTAAGCCCATAAGTTTCAAATCTTGCATTGACACAAGACTTTTAATATTTGAAGTATCCTTGTGGTACTTTAATTCCCCGTAGACACCTGCAAAACTTAACTTTTCAAATTTTGACAAAGTATGACATGTTGGAGGCAAATATATTCTTTTATCACGAGGTTATTATTGTAACTCCAAGAAAACTCCCATCTCAACTAGATCTTTATGAACATTTATACCATCTTTTGTCTTTCCTTTAATATTCAATAACGTGCCAATTATGCTATCACAAATATTCTTTTCCACATGCATTACATGTATGCAATGTCTAACATCTAACTTTGACCAATATGGAAGTTCAAAGAATATGAATTTCTTCTTTCTTATGTTTTTCACAATGTTTTTCTTGTGTTTTTCCAAAATTCACATTGACATTGCAGACTCGGTTGTACACTTCCTTGCCAGTTAAGGGTGGAGGTGCAATTTTGTTCTCCTGAGATCCATTAAAAGCTTTCTTTAACCTACGATAAGGGTGATTAGGTTTCAGAAACCTTGGATGCCCAATGTAAGAAGTTTTCTTCCCATGTTTCAGTTGATGGTAACTTTTGTTCACTTCACATATCGAGAAAGCACTATGTCTTTTAACACTGTAACACACAAATTCCTATATATTGGAAAATCATTAATGGTGCAAAATAGCAATGCACGCAATTTGAAATTGATCTTCTCATATGCATCAAATCCTTTAACTCATTAATCCCGTAAAAACTTCAAGTATTCGATCAATGAACTTAAGTAAACATCTATGTCATTTCCAAGTTGTCTTGGTGTGATATCATCATATACAACATCATATATTTTCTCTTCATACACAACCAATACGAAAAATTATAAATAATGAGTAAAACATGCCACATACTATGTTTGCTACTTAAAATACCGTAAGGATTCATACCATATGTTGCAAAAAAATGTCTAAGATTTCTTGGATCACTCTGAAACTCAAGAAACAAAGATTCAATTTTCTTCCATTGTGGTGAATAACCAACTTGTTATAGCAATCCATTAGATTTTTTTTTTTTTGCATTTGCATGCCACGTGAGGTTTTTAACATCATTAACATTGACAAACAAACATTTAAATCGTCGAATGATTGGAAGATACCATAATGCTTTTGGAGGAGGACCCTTTTTCATATAATCTTCCTTATTGTCATCATCCTTCACTTTGTATCGTGATACCCCGTATCTTGGACACTTGTGCAATGATTCAAGCTCTTTTCTATACAATATACAATCATTGGGACATGCATGTATTTTCTCATAATCCATACCCATCAGAGACAATATCTTCTTTGCCTCATAACGAAAGGTGGACAATGTATTATCTTTTGGAAGCATTTCATGCAACAACTCAATGAAGCTTTTATCGGTCCACCCATTTCTTGCCTTAATATTAATTAATTTTAATACTGCTGACAAACGTGTGAAACTTGAACAATTGGATAAAAAGGTGTTTCAAAATCATCTTTCAATGAATCACACATGTGTGCTTGCAGGAAACTATCTTGTCCAATATCACGAATCATGTCCTCAATGTGATTTTTATAATGTATATTAGAATATTGATAGTCAGATAGAGGTGTTATGTCTACAAATTCCCCATGTCATATCCACTTTATATAATTCTTCAAGAAATCATAACAAATAGCATGTTCTCTTATCAACTTAATTTCTAATCGTCTCCCATTCAAACAACGTGAGCAAATTGTAGAAATTCTTCAACTCCATTTTCATACACATCACTGATACGACTTTTATTTATCCAACTCCGATCCATGACTATGTAATAGAAAAACTTATCTATCAATGCCTCATAATTTTTAGTCGATGTAAACACAATATAAATTGTCGAGGGTCGATCACCCCAGACCCAATACCAAAGTGTTCAACATATAAAAATTAAAACAACAACTATATTCCAAATATAATACATTATAAAATACATTACAAATTGTCGAGGGTCGATCATCCCCGGACCCAATTCCAACATATAAAAATTCCAAATATAATACATTATAAAACACATTACAAATTACCGAGGGTCGATCACCCTCAGACCCAATACTAAGACGTTCAACATAATACATTATATTTCAAATACAATATAATAAAACTAATAATCTATATAAATAGTTGTCAACTAAATTAATAGTTTAAATTAAAATTAACATCTTTGAAAATAAAAAACTAACATGGAGCGTGAACAGAGGAGCTATGGTGGCGTCAATGAAAGCAATGTGACAGTGACAAAGAAAGGCAATGTGGCAGCGAATATGAAACGAATTATCTGTATAAATAATTAAAACTAAATTAATAATTAAAATTAAAATCTTTGAAAATAAAAAACTAACATTGGAGCGTGAACAGAAGAGTTGTGGCGACAACAATGAGTGTAGTGTGGCAAAGACAATGGAGGCAATGTGGAGGCGCAACAACGACAAGACTGGTGGCAACGAAGAGGAAGAACGTTGACATCGAAGAGGAAGAGCGGCGAAACCGTAAAGAAGGAGTAGTAGTTGCGGTGGAGGAAGAAAAATGTGGTGGTAGCAAGAATGCAAAGGTGGAAGCGACGGTGGTAGAGTTCACAGAAGGAGGCAAAGGCAAAGAGTAGAATAATGCGAGTGGGGCAGTGCATGCACTAGCAAGAGAATAGGGTAAAAACTATATTACACCGGTTCTTCATAATAACCAGTGTAATATATATATATATATATATATATATATTTACTCATAATGATTTATAACACTAGTTGTATGGCACAACCGATGTTATATTTCCTATTTTTTTTTAAAAAAGCTTTCATGTTAAGCATCACTATGCTACTTAACATCTCAACTAGGCTGACACCTCAAGTAACAACAATCATTTGCCATCACATGAAAAAAGTATTATTAAGAAAAAGAAAAAGAAAGAAAATACAAATATATGGGGGGATTAGACCAAAACCCATATGTTAACAAAAACGATACATAGGTAAACTATACCTATTAATAAAGAATTTTAAGAATAGACTAGATGGAAGCCTATTATACCAATGAAAGGATTCTCTATGAATAAATCCTAAAGTAGCCAACTTATCAGCACACGCATTCCCTTCACGAAAAATATGAGTAACCCTAAACCTGATTTTTCCACAGTAATTAAGACAAGTATTTCATCGATTATGAAGCATCCAAGGAACATTTGTCCTAGCAGTAAACACAACACAAACCAAGACAGAGTCACATTCCAGCCAGACACTAGTAAGTCCCAACTTTTGAGCTTCCTCCAAAGCATATATAACTCCATAAAATTCAGCAACCAAAACAGTCTGAACGTCAAGAAACACAGAGAAAGCCGCAATAAACTCCCCCATACTCTCACGAAAAATACCACCACAAGCGGCAAGACCTGGATAACCCCTAACAGCCCCATCAATGTTAATTTTAACCCAGCCTGGTGAAGGAAACTCCCATCTAATAGGAAGAGGACGAAGAACTTTACCAGTATGAGTATTAATACCAAAAAACTTAATCACATTGGAATCCATCATATCATTCTTCAGTGACACTTTAAACGACTTTCCCACTAGACAATTTAAATCTTTAATAACTGAAATAGCCCTATAAACCTCAATCTTATCCTGAAAACGAGCATAATTCCTCATACGCCATAACATCCAAATAGAAAAAGTTATCACAACAAGCTTAATCAATTTAACCAAAGGACTACCATGACTCTTAATAAAAGAAAGAAGATCATCCTTATTAGAGAAATGCGAAGTAGGAAAAATCTGCCGAACCCAACTCCAAATATACAAAGCACTAGTGATGGAAACCAAGTAGAGGATGCTCTAGGCCATGAAGACCAAGCCCAACAAGGGGCTCAAGCCCATCAAGGGGTCCAAGCCCAACAAGGGGCCCAAGCCCAACGAATTACTAGGAGCATGGCAAGAGCTTTGGGACAAGAGTATAATAAAATGGCTCTTCTTATTTCTTTTATAGAATAGGGGTGTGAATGTAATAAAAAGGTGTAAGTAGTAAGGGAGTCTAGTGGGGAGTGTAGATAGGAGCCTAGGGGGTGCCAAACCGAATTTCATTGCATTTGTGTGCCATTTAGCTTGCATTTTCAGCACCTCTAGGCTATAAATAAAGGTGCTTAGCTTGTACAATTCAGATTGGAATTTTATAGTAGAGAGACTATACTGAATTTGGGAGAGAATTTGTGAGTTTTGAGTCTTCCTCTTCTTTGCCTTATCTTGTGAGCTATGGTGAGCTTCAAGTGGTGGCACTCCATCACTTATCTTGGTTCAAGGTTCCAAGTGGCGTGAATGGCTTCTTCCAATTCTCAAAATCCAGCAAGCATCTTATTCTATAAGTGTTCTTCTTCCCTTTTCTTCAATTTTCCATTCGGTAGTTTTGATTCCTAGAGTTTACTTCTTTTTCTACCGTTTATTTTGTGTTTCCAGCATTGTGTTCTTAATTCTGTTTTGGTTCAGTAGCTATCATTTAAATTCTGTCCAGTTTTAATTCTTGTTCTTCTTTCCTTTTGTTTTGATTCAATTTGACAATACATGGACTTCAATATGAGTCTTGGTTGGTGCTTAGTTTTGGTGAGTTCTTGAATTTAGAACATTGATCCAATTCTAAAGTAGAGTGCCTTTTAAATCCAGCTCAAGTTGTTCCTAAGAATGTCAAGAATCATGTGTTCTTGTAGTTACATTCACATCATGTGGTATCTAGAGTCTAGGCTTGTTTTTGCTTAATTCTTGAGTTGTATTGCACTTTACTTTCAAGAGCTCTTTAATTCAAGTTGTTTACCATTCTGTTTTAGGATTTATTTTGAGTTTTCTTGCTGTTTTCTTTTGTTACACCATGTGTTTGTGAAAAGGACTCTAGCACTCATTGTTCATATGAGTATGGCTGCTCTTTTGGAATGGCATTCTCCTTCCTAGAGCTGACCTTAAGCTTCCTTTCACTTGTGGTTATACCTTGTTATATGTCTTTTAATTTTGTAATCATGTCAAGTTTTGTCTTAGTCATGTTATTCCATAATTGTCATTACTTCTTGTAGTACTTTTATTGCTTTGATTGTTTCTTGCTTTGGTATTACTTTCTGTTTTTTAGTTTATTGCTTGATCCTTTGTGCATTTTCATTTTTAGATTTGAGTTCATGCTTGTATCTTCATTCTATACAAGTTCTTTTACACAAATTCCATTATGTCTTTGCTAGTTCATCTTACTGTTTTTCTTTCCTGAATAGGATACTCTGTTTTCTTACAAACGTGCTACTGTTTTCAATTTACTGCAATTAATTGGCTCACTGAAAATTTGTGAAAATTTGGATTTACATACTTCAAAGTGTTACAAAAGCATAGAAAAAAGAATCACTCAAAAATTCCAAGTACACAAAAAATGATAAATAAAATACGAAAAGTGTACAATACTGCCGAAAAGAATACGGTAATTGGGCAGCAATTTTGAAAAAATTATTTCTCTCAATTGGCTTACTGTTTTTACCTCATTCCAGTGCCATTTTTGAGTTAAGACATTGAAGTTTCTGTGGTTAATTTTTCACAGTCCAGTTCGCTTTCAATCGGTACAGTTAAATCTGTAAACATAGCACAGTTTGCTTTAAAAAAAAAAAAACAATACATTTCCAGTAGCTGTTTTCTGTTTTCTTTAATCTACTCTAGCACTTTTCTTTAGGACTCTTTTTGTGTGCCTTCTTTATTCATTGAGTTCCTTATTTTTCTTGATTGTCTTTCATTCATATTCTTTCTAGTTTGTCATACATTACTCTCTGTTTTTGGTTTAGCTTTTATTGTTTACACCTTTTTCTTGCTTGTCTTTTTGTTCTTCTTAAAAGTTGTGTGGAGACTTGTTCTTAAGTAAGTTGGTTTGCTGTAACATATTTCACTTGAAGCTACTCCATTTCACAAGCAAGGCTTGGTTGAGGACAGAATTTTTTCTTGGAGTGGTTTGAGTGCTTTCTTGGGCATTTTTCCAGCAACCTATATCTCACTGTTTTTAATTGTTTAACAAGTTTCTTTCACTGTTTTGTTTTCTGTTTTTGTGTATTTTCTGCTCATGGCTCATTTCTCTAGTGGAGAGTCCTCCAAACCGTGCTCACCACAAAAGGCAGCCCTTTATGAGGACTTAAAGAATGCCAAGCAATCCAATGCTCACTATCTTGAGGTGATAAGGAAGATGGAAGCACGGCTCCAAAGTTTGGAGTTAAACCGAGAGGAAATGCATCAAAACCGTGAGAAAAGAACTCCTCCTCCTAGTCGGCATTCTTCAAGGCACTCCCATGGTTATTATGAAGACAATCCAAGGCCAAGACATCATCACCATGAAGAGAGGCGCCAACATGTGGCTGGCCCTTGTTCTCCAAATGTAAAACTTCCTAGTTTTAGTGGTGATAGTGATCCCAATGTATACTTAGGATGGGAGGCTAAGGTGGACCAAATTTTTGATGTAAATGGGGTTAGGGATGAGCATAGGGTTAAGTTAGCTTCTTTAGAATTTTTGGACTATGCCATGCAATGGTGGCATCAATACCTCATGGACATTGACCTACACAAGAGGCCGCCCGTGGTCTCTTGGAACGATTTGAAAGCATGTTTACGCGCTAGATTCGTACCCCCACACTTTAGGAAAGACCTTATGTTGAAACTCCAACGGTTTCATCAAGGCGCGCTAAGTGTGGATGATTACTTTAAACAACTAGACACGCTTTTAATTCGAGTTAATATGGATGAGAGTGAGGAGGCTAAGATAGCTAGGTTTGTGAGTGGACTTCGAAGGGATATTCAAGACGTGGTAGAGTTACAAGAATATTCTTCTTTGGAAAATGTGGTGCACCTTGCTAGCAAAATTGAAAATCAACTTGCAAGGAAAAATGCTTTCAAAAATTCTTCTAAAGATAACTACTACCACTCTTCTTGGAAAAATAAAAACTCTTTTTCAAACATCCCTTCTAAGGACTCTACTTTCAAACCTAGAGAGTCTAAGCCTTCCACTTCCAATGCTAGGCCTAAATCACCACAAAAATCGTCTAGTAAGAAGTGTTTTAAATGTTTAAGCTATGGACATATTGCTTCTAATTGCCCTACTAAACGAACTATGTATATGCATGATGGGGTAGATAGTAGTGAGCATGGGTCCGAATCTTCTAGACATTCCTCACCTTCTAGATCCCCAAGTGAGAGTGAAAGTGAAAGCCCACATGAGGGTGACCTATTAGTAATAAGGCGCATGCTTGGACAAGTGTTAAAACCTTTTGATGAAACTCAAAGAGAAAATATTTTTCATTCAAGGTGTCTTATTAATGATAGAGTTTTCTCTTTGATTGTGGATGGGGGGAGTTGTGCAAATGTGGCAAGCACAAGAGTGGTAGACAAACTTGGATTGCCTACCATCTCTCATGCCAAGCCTTACAAGTTACAATGGTTGAGTGAGGTGGGTGAGATAGTGGTGAACAAACAAGTCCTCATTACATTTTCCATTGGCAAATATAAAGATGAGGTCTTGTGTGATGTTGTTCCAATGGAAGCTACTCATATCCTTTTAGGTAGGCCATGGCAATTTGATAGAAAAATTTTTCATGATGGCTTTACCAACAAAATTTCTTTTAACTTCCATGGACACAAAGTCATTCTCAAGTCTCTCTCTCCAAAGGAGGTACATGAGGACCAAGTCAAAATGAGAGAAAAGAGAGAGAAAGAAAAAGAAATTAAAAATTCCAAGAGAAGCCTTCTCATATCTTCCCAACAAGTTCAAAAGGTAATAGTTACTCACAAGCCTATTTTTTTAGCTATTCCTAGACCTATTGAATATGAGTCGGCTAAGGATAGTCCCACATGTTTGGACCATTTGGTAAAGGAATATGAAGATGTGTTTCAAGATCCTCCTAAAGGCTTACCACCTCTAAGAGGGATTGAACACCAAATAGACTTCATGCCCGGGGTTTCTTTACCAAATCGCCCTGCATATAGGACCAATCCCCAAGAGACCAAAGAAATTCAAAGACAAGTTGAGGATTTATTAGCTAAGGGGTGGGTACAAGATAGCATGAGCCCATGTGCTATGCCTGTCATACTTGTCCCTAAAAAGGATGGGACATGGAGGATGTGTACGGATTGTCGCGCTATAAATAACATCACCATCAAATATAGGCATCCCATTCCTAGGTTAGATGACTTGTTGGATGAATTACATGGGTCTAAAATATTTTCCAAAATTGATCTTAAGAGTGGTTACAATCAAATTCGAATTAAACATGGTGATGAATGGAAAACCGCTTTTAAGACCAAATTTGGTTTATATGAGTGGTTGGTCATGCCTTTTGGCTTGACTAATGCTCCTAGTACCTTCATGCGACTCATGCATCATGTTTTAAGAGCATTCATTGGCAAGTTTGTTGTGGTTTACTTTGATGATATTCTTATATATAGCTTGTCCTTAGAAGATCATGAGTCACATGTTAGACAAGTTCTAGAAACCCTTAGGAAGGAGAAGTTGTATGCTAACCATGCTAAATGTTTCTTTGCATTAGATCATATAGACTTCCTAGGGTTTGTGGTTAGTCATAAAGGGGTGCATGTAGATCAAACAAAAGTTGCAGCAATTCAACATTGGCCTACACCCACCAATGTCAACGAAGTACGAAGCTTTCATGGCCTTGCTAGTTTTTATAGGCGGTTTGTGAAAGACTTTAGTACAATTGCCGCACCTTTAAATGCCATAGTAAAGAAGGATGTGGTTTTTAAGTGGGGACAAGAGCAAGAAAACGCTTTTCAAACTTTGAAGGATAAATTAACTAAAGCCCCCATTCTAGCCCTTCCTAACTTTGCTAAGACATTTGAAATAGAGTGTGATGCCTCTAATATAGGCATTGGGGCCGTCCTCCTTCAAGAAGGACACCCCATCGCTTATTTTAGTGAGAAACTCAAAGGGAGTCATCTCAATTACTCCACTTATGATAAAGAACTTTATGCTCTTGTTAGAGCTTTGCAAAATTGGCAACATTATCTTTTTCCAAAGGAATTTGTGATTCATAGTGATCATGAGTCCCTTAAATATTTGAAAAGCCAAAGCAAGCTTAATAAGAGACATGCTAAGTGGGTGGAGTTTATTGAGCAATTTCCTTATGTGATCAAACATAAACAAGGTAAAATTAATGTAGTGGCCGATGCTCTTTCACGAAGATATACCTTGTTAAATGTTTTAAATGTTCAATATTTAGGTTTTGATCACATAAAGGAACTTTATCATGATGACTTAGATTTCTCTCTAATCTATCAAGAGTGTTCCAAGGGAGGTCATAAAGACTTTTTCTTACATAATGGTTTTCTTTTCAAAGGAAAAAGACTTTGTGTTCCCCAAGGATCTATTAGACAATCTCTTGTTAGAGAGGCTCATGAGGGTGGGCTTATGGGACATTTTGGGGTAGCTAAGACCTTAGAAACATTGCATGAACATTTCTTTTGGCCTCACATGCGCAAATCCGTACATACCTTCTGTGATAGATGTATAGCATGTAGGAAGGCTAAATCTAAGGTCCAACCCCATGGTTTATATACCCCTCTTCCTATCCCTACAATGCCTTGGGTTGATATTTCTATGGATTTTATCTTAGGACTACCCAAGACATCGAAGGGTAAGGATTCCATCTTTGTGGTAGTGGACCGTTTTTCTAAAATGGCTCATTTTATTCCATGCCACAAAGTGGATGATGCATGCCATATTGCAAATCTTTTCTTCAAGGAAGTTGTTCGTTTGCATGGACTTCCTAGAAGTATAGTATCTGATAGGGATTCTAAGTTCTTAAGTCACTTTTGGCGGACCTTATGGGGGAAACTTGGCACCAAACTTCTGTTTTCTACTACCTGCCACCCCCAAACTGATGGTCAAACCGAAGTGGTTAATAGAACTTTGGGTCAATTATTAAGATGCTTTATTTCCGGGAATCCAAGGGCTTGGGAGGATTTACTACCTCATGTTGAATTTGCCTATAATAGAGTAGTGAATTCCACCACTAACCATTCTCCTTTTGAGGTTGTTTATGGGTTTAATCCCCTCACACCTCTAGATCTTCTTCCCATTCCTGTCCTTGATGAGGTTCTATGCAAAGACGGTTTTGAAAAGGCATCTTTTGTTAAAGATTTGCATAACCGCATCAAGTTACAAATTGAGAAGAAAGTTGGTAAGTATGCTGACACTGCCAACCAAAGGAGAAAGGCATTAATCTTTGAGCTCGGTGATTGGGTTTGGCTTCATTTGAGAAAGGATAGATTTCCTTCTCTAAGGAAGTCCAAACTTATGCCTCGTGGTGATGGCCCTTTCCAAGTCATCAAGAGGATTAATGATAATGCCTATGAGTTAGATATGCCCTCTACTTATCTTGGTAGTAATTCTTTCAATGTTACTGATCTCACTCCTTTTGCTGCAGGTTTCCCAAATTCGTGGACGAATTCTCTCCAACCCGGGGAGCATGATGGAAACCAAGTAGAGGATGCTCTAGGCCATGAAGACCAAGCCCAACAAGGGGCCCAAGCCCATCAAGGGGTCCAAGCCCAACAAGGGGCCCAAGCCCAACGAATTACTAGGAGCATGGCAAGAGCTTTGGGACAAGAGTATAATAAAATGGCTCTTCTTATTTCTTTTATAGAATAGGGGTGTGAATGTAATAAAAAGGTGTAAGTAGTAAGGGAGTCTAGTGGGGAGTGTAGATAGGAGCCTAGGGGGTGCCAAACCGAATTTCATTGCATTTGTGTGCCATTTAGCTTGCATTTTCAGCACCTCTAGGCTATAAATAAAGGTGCTTAGCTTGTACAATTCAGATTGGAATTTTATAGTAGAGAGACTATACTCAATTTGGGAGAGAATTTGTGAGTTTTGAGTCTTCCTCTTCTTTGCCTTATCTTGTGAGCTATGGTGAGCTTCAAGTGGTGGCACTCCATCACTTATCTTGGTTCAAGGTTCCAAGTGGCGTGAATGGCTTCTTCCAATTCTCAAAATCCAGCAAGCATCTTATTCTATAAGTGTTCTTCTTCCCTTTTCTTCAATTTTCCATTCGGTAGTTTTGATTCCTAGAGTTTACTTCTTTTTCTACCGTTTATTTTGTGTTTCCAGCATTGTGTTCTTAATTCTGTTTTGGTTCAGTAGCTATCATTTAAATTCTGTCCAGTTTTAATTCTTGTTCTTCTTTCCTTTTGTTTTGATTCAATTTGACAATACATGGACTTCAATATGAGTCTTGGTTGGTGCTTAGTTTTGGTGAGTTCTTGAATTTAGAACATTGATCCAATTCTAAAGTAGAGTGCCTTTTAAATCCAGCTCAAGTTGTTCCTAAGAATGTCAAGAATCATGTGTTCTTGTAGTTACATTCACATCAACTAGGACATTCAAAAAATAAATGATAAATAGATTCCTCATGCTGTTCACAAAGCGTACACATAGAACAAATATGGAGACCTTTATTTTGAATATGCTAATCTGTAGGAAGCCGCCCATGAAAAACTTTCCAAAGGACAAGAGTTTTGGAAGGTGGGATATCTGAAGACCAAATAAATTTACCCCAACCACAGGGAACTCCTGGTTCCAAGAAAAATGCTCTAGCCGATTTAAGAGTGAACCGACCAGACTCATCTAGTATCCAATTAGGAACACCTAACCATGATATGACTAAAAAGATGAGGCATCTGCTGTAAAGACAACGAAATATTCCAATCACGACCTGTCCAAAACTGAGAAATTGTATCTGGAATGCTAATACCACTAGATAACCCTGCAATATGTGCTAAAGAAGTAGTAGAACACCATTTATCATTCCAGAAATTAATAAAAGAACTTGTACGAACAATCCAAGAAGTATAATCAAGTATAGTAGAATAAAATTGCTTAATTCCAGGCCAAAGAGATGAAGATCTATAAACTATTTTAAACTCGTATTTTGATTTAAGAACCATGGCTTTCAAGAGCAAAGACCAAGACCTGTTACTATAAGCAAAGTTCCAAGCAAGCTTAAAAAGATATGCATTATTTTCATGGTGAAGGTTAATAATCTTCAAACCTCCATTCTCAAGGGGAGAACAAATCATAGCCCAATTAACAGTAGCTATGCCTTTCTTCAAAATATCTCCAGTCCATATAAAATTTTGACACCATTGCTCAACTTGCTTAAGAAGAGAAACAAGCCATTTATACAAATTAAAGCTATATGCTAGAATTCCCGTAATCACCGTATTGACCAACTAAATCCTACCCATCATGCTAAGAGATTTACCTTTCCAAGATGCTAGCTTTAATTTGACTTTATCCGTCAAAGGTTGCAGAAAATGACTCTTTGGAGCACCAACAAAGATAGACACTCCTAAATAATTGAAAGACAAACAACCATGACTACAAGAAAGAATACGTTGAATTTTGGTGACAAATGTTGCAGAATTATCAATGGTGAAAAAACTACTCTCAGAATTGTTAACATATTGACTCGAGAAATCACCATATGTGTTAAGAAAAGTACTCAAATTTCTTAGCGACTTATTATTCGCCCTATAGAAAACAAAAATGTCATCAGCATACAAAACATGAGGGGGAGTGAGAAAACCTTGCGGACCAGCCATATGTAGAATATTCTTATCATTCACAAGCTTAGAAAGACCTCTACTAAGAACTTCCTCCGCAAGACAGAAAAGTAGAGGAGACAAAGGATCATCTTGTCTAACCCTTCTACTATAAGGAAAACAACCCACCAAACTACCATTATTTTGATAGAAAGCATAGCAGACTGGAGAATAGTACTAATCCAACCGCACGAGGGGTGAAAACCAAAGCGTGTCAAAACTAATAATAAAAACATCCAACTAAGAGTATCAAAGGCTTTATGAATATCAAATTTGTATGCCACATTACCTCCTCAAACCTTTTTAGAGAGCATGTTAATAGCCTCTGAAGCAATACCAATATAATCCTGAATCTGTATCCCCTGCACAAACCCATACTGATTAGGAGAAATTATTTTGACAGCCACAAGGGCAAGTCGATCTGCCAAAATCTTGGAAATAATCTTAAACTTAAAATTAGCAACAACTATTGGCCTGTAATCTTTGATGGATTCAACACCCTGAAACTTAGAAATAAGAGATACCACATTACTGTTCATTATAGGGAGAACCCAGTTTTGCTTAAAAAACTGTTGGACAGCATTGCAAACATCTGTCCCAATAATATCCCAACAAGAATAATAGAAAACCCCACCAAAACCATCAAGACCAGGAGCACTATTACCATTAAGGTTAAAAACAACATTCTTGATTTCCAAAATATCAGGACATTTCATCAACATCATATTCTCGTCAGAGGAAACCAGATTAGGAACATAAGTACCAATAAAATCTTCCATATTACCTGTATCCTGATCATGAGAAATAGACTCAGCATACAAAGTTTTATAAAAGTCCAAACATACTCCGTTACATAAAGCCCTATCCAGTCTTCTATGAATTCTATGCAGCCCTCTTCTTCCGTTACACCAAGAGTAACTAGATCCAGTAAAAGGCATACAAGCAAGATCATTAGTATTAATCCAATCAAGGAAATCATTACAAGAAACCTGATTAGGAGCCCCCCCTCCTTTACATGCATCCGTCGATAACACAACATTAAAATCTCCCAAAATACACCAAGTCCCTATTAAGGAAATAAGATTCCTCCACAAAAACCTTCTAGCCAAGTATGTGTTAGCACTATAAACACCTGGAAAGCTAAAACATTTATCATGCAGATGGCAAGATATAAAAATAAATTGATCCTTTACCGAGAAATTTTGGACCAGATTAGGGACTGAAAAACACCAAAGCTTTGCAGGCTTATTAACAATAGGATACGTAGCCACCAAATGCATATCAACAGATTTGAAAAGGACTTCGAAAGCATTAGTGTACGACACCATTGGTTCAACAAGAAAAACCATAAGGGGTTTATGTAGTTTTAGTAAACTAAGCAACATCTCCACAATTTTGTGGTTTCCCAGTCCTCTAACGTTCGAGAAAAAAAGAAGAGACATTCATTGCAATGTTATGGTGGGAACTGTCTTAGCAGCTTTTTTGGATTTACCAGTCCCCTTAGGTGGTCTTCCAGGTTTTCTTTTAGTATGAACTATCTCCTCCCCAGTATCGTTGGCATCCTCCTCCATCTCATTAGGATCAACCCAAAAGTTTGACCCAATATGATTTTCAACAGTGATATGGTCAGAATTAAATTCAACAATGGCAGTAGACGGACCAATATAAGGATCACCTCTCACATCTGTAGTTTCCAAACCCTTGAGAGAGGAAAAATGATTTTGTAGGACTAACGACGGGGATGGTACAATCACAATTGCATACATGTGATGACCATCCATAGGAGTAGTGAATGGTGTTGTAGAAACTACAGGTGAAGTAGCCCTCTGAAGAGATGGATCCCCCACAGGAGGTGAGACCTCCACATTGTTAGAATGTTTGGCTTTAAACAAGAAGGGGGTGAACGGTTTAAAGAGGGTTTTCGCAAACTTTTAAGTCTAAAATGAAAACACTTCGAGAAAAGCTTGAATCAGAATTTAGTTTGCCAAAACACAAAGCAAAAAACACAGCACCAGAAAAACAATCGGTTGTTTCACAAAAACAATCGGTTGTTTATAGCAGTTCACAAATATAAAAACTGAATTTAAAGAGATTAAGGATAGAGAGAATGCACACAAAGGTTTATATTGGTTCACTCTTAACCCAAAGCTACATCCAGTCTTCCCAGAAACCACTGGGGAATCCACTAAGCAATCAACCCTAGATCACTTACAACACAACCAAAGAAGTGACCTTGATCCCCTCAAGACACACACTTCCTTTTGTCCAGCACAACACCACTAAGAATGCTGATCTTGATCCCCTCAAGAACACACAACACTTCTCAGCTATACACACAGAGTTTCTTTCAAAGTACAAAGGATTACACTTGTTACAAAACAAATCTGAAATCAATACAAGATGAAAATCTTATCTCACACTCTTTGACCAATGCAATCTCTAAGCAATTCTCAACTTTTCAAAATCTCAATATATATGAAAAACTCAAATCTGTTTTTCTGTATTAAAACAAAGTTGTTGTTTGTTACATAATCTTAACAAACTATTAATTGCATTTAAAGATTGGTCAAAGCATTAAAAACTGGAGCGTAAACAGTTAGAAAAACATTTAATACTCAGTCAAAGCACAAAACAGTTTTCTGTTAGGGTCCCAAAACAAACAATCGATTGTTTCCACGAATCAATCAGTTGTTTTGGTTTGACAGCAAGTCAACCATCAAAAACAGTTTTCAACCTTTCTAAAAACACCTAAGTATAAAACAATCGGTTGTTTCGACAAAACAACAGGTTGTTTTTCACTTAGTTTGTAAAACACTTTTCAATTAAAAAGGTTTGAGAATGCTTATGCTTTGGATTCAATCAAGAGTGGATATATACAAATAATCTACCCCAGATCTTATCTAAAGACAACTCAGCAACAACAAGCACATCCAGCCTTTCATCAACGTTCAAAGGGTTTGGATTCTTCAAAGCTTGAACACACTTGGTTCAACACACATGAAGATCCTCAGTAAGAGCACAAGACTCTAAGCCTTTGCCTTGCATAACAGCAGGTAACATCCCTTATTCTGGAAGATCCGAAGTATCAGTGGATAACCCTTTCCTAGATTCATGATCTGAGGCATCCTCAAGGGGAAGCATATAAGCAAAATCATCCTCCAATCCTCCTGGTTTATCAGAAGCAAGGTGACCCAAGGGTGACCTTGCATTAGCCTCGCAAGGAACAAAAAAGTTTGAATTATCTGTGGCGCCTTCCACAAGCTTCGACTATGAATATTTCTTTCGATATTCTTGATGTTGTTTAGGAGCCACAATCCTCCCCTTATCCCGTTCATCGGAAACTATCTTCTAAGAAGGTTTTTCTTGAGGCCCAAGAACACGACCCTGATCATGTATGACCCGAAACTGAGCAAGCTCATGCCTTATCATCTTAAAATGAGAGCAAAAAGGAGGTAGCCATTGATATTTCCACACCAACTACAAAAGTGTAGTCCGGACGTTCAACCAAGAATTGATCGAGAAAAGGGGACAACATATCAATATCCACCAACACTCTAGCAACCCCTCTTCTTTCTCATAGTATTCTCATTCAAATACAAAGGAGTACCAAGACCTTTGATGATGGAAAAATCACCCTTGATGTCCACTACTCCAAAGGCAACCTGTAAAGTCGAACACAAGCCTGAGTTTTGGTACTCTTCATAGTAGCTTGAACAAAGTCTTTTGTCCAAGAAAACTGTCACAAGAAACCCGGAGATAACTTCAAGGAACCCATCCCAAGGGCCCATCACATGTCTTCTAAGGAAGCGAACTCAAACTCATAGAAACCCTTCCCGAGAGGATTTGCTTTCCACGGTCCAAGAGCCTTCCACATCGGCTGTAATTTTTTAGTAAAATCCAGGTGTGTAAGGGGTTTATCCCCCTTAGAAAGAATAACTCGACCATGAAGATGGGTCTTGCAATCCTCAAGTCCATCCAAGTAATCTGCCTTATCTATCCGGACCACAATCATGTCTCCTTTAATACAAGGAGTGGGTAATTGGGACAAATGAATATCACATGTAGTTCCCAAAGCCTGAGCAAAAGTTTTCCTTTGACCAGGATTATTGTACTGGCCAGACCTCAGACATCGACTGTAGAGATCGACATCAGACATCAGCAACAGATGATGACATCAGACATCGGTGGTCTGGTTGCATTAATGGGCCAAGTAAGTGGGCCCAAAAAATAATAAGGAGTTATCACCCAGGCGTAAGAAGGACCTAAGTCACGAGAGAGACTATGCATGTGGTGTGTATAATACGTTCAGGTCTAGCACAACTAAGTATCCCTTGGAGGCGCTAAGGCCAGTAAGGGTTAGGGTTTCCAAGGAGAGACCGTATGCATGACATGTGAATACTTAGGGCACCCATAGAACAGATGGCCCCGCAGTATTGGTACATGAGTGGTACCTTGGTGGCCATACCGCTAAGATTGTGCACTCCAGTAGGGGCAAGTCCTATGCGGCAACTGCGCTAAGCTTGTTCAACGCGCCACAAGATGCCTCGCCAGTAACCCTAATTCCACTTGAGGAAAGATCCTCATGGGACAGGGAGTTGACCTAAACACAACCTATATAAAGGGTGGTAAGAACCCTAGAAAGGTACGTCGTTTCTAAGACTGAAACTGCTTTACATACTTACTGTTTCTTAGCCCAGTACTGACTTGATCGTCGGAGTGCAATCAACAGGTAGGGCTCCCTCTATTTCAACGGAGCCACTCTCGACCACCCAAGGAGAGAGAAAAAACCACCAGGAAATAGGGGGAACCACCATCTGGCTTTGAAGTCAACGACGACTGAGTCAACCGGTGAGAACACTTATCATATACCGTATTCGCAAGAGATATTTCACAATCCTTCAAACAAGTCCACGGGATAAGGAAACCCTTAGAACCCTCGGCCATTCCAAAAGTCAATACTCACCACACCACCCCTGCACAACCATACCACCACAACACCAAATCTTGAGTTTACCACAAATTTTGATAAAAGTGTTGAGTTTACCACAAATTTTGATAAAAATCTTGTCTGTACCAAAATTTTTGATAAAAATCTTGACTTTACCACAAATTAGAAGTGGCTACATGAAAAAGGTGGAAACTTTTTGTGTGCAATAGAAGTTCCAAGAAGAATCTCCTTTATAAAGAGAAATGTTTAAGGAAAGAATACATCTCGTACGCAGATGTAAAGAGTCGTCGCGCTACCACCAGCGTCTTGGCAGACTGTCGTGTTGCCGTCGACCACCTTCTATAAATTTGTTGTGTGATCTTTCTATCCCTTATCTCCTTTAAATATTATTTAACTTGTTTTTATTCACTGCTGATAAAAATAACTGGTTGATTCGCATAAACAACGGGTTGATTTTCTAGAATTAACTTAAAACAGTTTTAATTGTTGGCTGATCTGGTTTCTTGTTCTTTGATTCTTCATTGAACTTCACACTACCTTCAATATGTGCGAAAAAAAGTTTATAAACAATTTAAAAGTTTTTCTTTTTGTTTCAACTTATAACGTAGTAACTCACACCTTGGACAACTTTTCAACAATTTAAAATCTTTAATGTATAATATACAATCATTAGGACATGCATGTATCATTTTTATACTCCATACCCATTGGACAAAGACTCTTTTTGGCATCATAATTACAATTAGGTAGAGTATTTCCCTATAGAAGCATATTCTTCAACAACTGAAGCAATTCCGTAAAACTTTTATCAGTCCATCCATTTATTGCCTTCAAATTCATCATTCTTAACACCGCCGACAACTGTGTGAAGATAGTTGATCCAAGATACAATAGAGTCTCTACATCGCTTGATATACTTCCATATCCATGCGTTTATTGCAAAAGACTCAGCTCCCACATCACAAATCATGTCCTCCAATCGATCATCATCTACATCCACTACAAGAAAATCATGAAATAGAAACCAATTTTTAGAGACCAAAATAATTAGTTGCAATAGTAACTAAATTAGAGACCATTTTAGAAACTAAACAAAAAATTGGTTTCTAAATTAGTTTTATTATTTTCTATTATTGTTAAATAGTTTCTAAATTGGTATCTAATTAGCAACCAAGGTTTTAGAGACCAAATTTAGAAAGTAAATACTTGGTAGTTAAAACCTTGGTTGCTAATTAGATACCAATTTAGAAACTATTTAACAATAATAGAAAATAATAGAAACTAATTTAGAAACCAATTTTTTGTTTAGTTTCTAAAATGGTATCTAATTTAGTTACTATTGCAACTAATTATTTTGGTTTCTAAATATTGGTTTCTATTTCATGATTTTCTTGTAGTGATCATCATGTACCGCATCATCCATGATGGATCCCACATATTCTTCAGTTACGGAAACACATGGTAAATTTAATAATTCACCATGCCATGCCCAAGTTGTATAAGATCGAAGAAACCCATCACATAGAAGGTGCTCCCTGATTATATTAACATCCAGTATCCTTCCATAAAAATAGTTAACACACGAACACCTGATCTTTGCTCTATCATGACCACTATTATTTGCGTTACGTTGCGCATATTGTATAAATTCTTTTACTCCTCTTTCGTACTCATCACTTATGCGAACAAAATTAATCCAATTTCGATCCATTATATTATGTAATAGTCACTCAAGTGTTTTCTAATTAGTGTTCTATCTCACGAGTTGTTGATGGTCAAATACCCCCGTACTCAATACTAGCACGTATCAATTGCCGAGGGTCGAATTCCCTCAGACTCAATACCAACACGATAATTCTATTCCAAACTAACAACTAACATAATATAAATTAATAATAAATACAAATTATAATAAATCCTAAATAATATAAATCTATGTACCATATAATAATTTAATAATTCTATTCTAACCTAAATACAAAAATAATATAAATTAAAAAAATACAAATTATAAAAATAAAAAATAAACAAATTCATAACATTAAAAAAAAATTTAAAACATCACCAACCTTGTGCGTGAAGGCAACGATGGTGAAGAGTGACACGAGACCGACAACAACAACAGTGGCAGTAGCGACAAAACAAAGCAAAAACACACACAAGCAGCGACGAAGGCAATGAAACAGTAGTACTTCGAGCATTGCAAGAAAACAAACAAAGTAAGAGAAACGAAAAAAAATTATAAACCATTGGTGAAGAAGAAAGAGAGCTCCAACGAACTTACAATGGCACGAGAAGACAATGAAGCTCGTAGAAGAAGAGAGGAACACCAGAGCAAAAATAGAGAGAAAACGTGAAGCGTCAAAAAGAGAAAGAAAGTATAAAAACGTAAAGTGGCGCGCTTCAGAGTTAGGGTAAAAAATGATTTAAGAATGTGAAATAGCTGCATTCGTAAATGAAGTTAATTTAATAAATGTCACAGTGTTTTGAATGACAGTGTCTGACTGTAAAAACACATTAAATAAATAATCTTTATGTTTACATTTTGCACTAGTGAATACGTGCCAAATATTTACAAAAATGTCACCGCGTTTTTGTTTACACTGGCTCTCGTTTAACCGACCTAATATGTCGTTGTAATAAGCGTTTTTTGCACTAGTGAATATTCGTGACATGACAATGCATAATAATCACACTCGACAAGAATGGGGCTTCAATCACAATTAGGATAGACAGAGCTTACAATTAGGTATTTCAATTCCCATTTTCAAACTCAAGATTGGAGAGTTGAAATTTTATTTTCAAACGACAAATTAGGGTTTTCGAATTTTATAAATTGAAACAAAAAATTGAAAATTTCGGTGTAGATTTTGAAAGACAAATTAGGAATTTAGGTTGAGAAATGATATATGGACAACCCCATTTTTTTATACAACCACATTACAACTCCCAATACTATTATTTTAATATTTTTTTATATCATTTAATTACAAATTTACTCTTTATTACATATATTTATTTTTAAACCTATCACATCAGGGTTGTATACAACTCTTTAAGTTGTCAAACTATCATTTTCTATTTTAAAATGAGAGATATAAAAAAATTTGGTTAGAACTAGAGAACCACGATTTCAAATGGATTTGGATTCAATTTGAGAACTCCAAAAAATAATAATATATTTTCATTTTAATGATTTTAAAAGCGAATCGCAGCAGTTTGCTGAAAAAGCAATTAACTTGTGTGTAAACAAGAAGATCTTGATAAAAGTAGATGTTAATTCATATACTTTCCTTTTCCTTTTAAAATAATGAAAACGACAATGCATAAGATATTTTTTGGTAAAACATCCGATGTTACTGTTCATTGTGTAGTATAAATTATGTTATGGTTTAGGGTTTAGTTAATGCCATAAAAAAAATGTATCATTTATCTTATGTTATATATACAGAAACATAAATAATGATGATGCTGATACAAGATGCGACAGCTACTTGGATAATTGCTTTTAAATAAGCGAAGGCAACAAGACTCGTCGGAAAACACGTCTGATGCCTAAAACCAACCAAATTTATTCACCGATACCAGCGTTTTTGTCCTTATTCCATGTCTTTCTCCAAATCCTTTTTAAAAAACGAAACACCAGCTATATATTATATCATGGTCTATATGTCCTTTGTGATTAGCCTAGCCAGACAAAACTACAGTATTGGAGAGTAAGAAATTAGAATCTGGTAATTTTATTTGTTGCTATGGGGGTCCCAGAGGATGTGATGGCCACTAAGAAGTAATCAAGCTTCAACTCATGCAATTTCACTAGGTGCCACAACAATGGGGCTCCTCACCTTGCGTGCACCGCCATCTTCAACCCAAACAATGTCCCCAAATGGGATGCTTTCCTTCTTGTTTCTCCTGTACTTTATAGTAACTGAGTAGTTTTGCTTTTCATTCCTATAGCCAAATGTCAATGTCTCTGGTGACACCTTAACTGCAGCACCCTTAGGTTGTTTCACTTTGACTCTATACGTAGCAGCACCATCTCCAACATTTGTCACGGTCCTCCTGAACTTTTTGACTGTTGATCTTGTTTTGTTACTGTACAAAACTATAAAGGAAGGGTAGTTAAGATCAGATGATGGGTTATCAGAACATTTGTAGGTCTTTGATCTTGTGATAGTTAGGATCTGGTTCTGTGAGTACCCCAAAGCGCAAAGGAGGTTAACATAGTCCTCAGGGGTAGCATCATATATGAAACCTGGATCAAGTGCTTTGTTAGGATCAATCTCACCAGCTCCCATGGCAAGAGGAGAAGCATATTGCAATGGGTTGCCATTATCCCTAATTGGACTTTGGGTGTTATCAAAAGGAGTGGCAGTGGTGACCATAGCAGATCTTATAGCAGCTGCACTCCAATCAGGGTGTGCTGCTTTTAAAAGAGCAGCAACACCAGATGCATGAGGACATGACATGGATGTTCCAGACAAAAAATTGTAGTCACTAGAAAGAAACACATTTGTGCCAATTCTAGCTGAAGGTGCGTTTGGAATAAAAGCAGCCAGAACATTTGAGCCAGGTGCCATTACATCAGGCTTTAAGATCCCTGGGTAGCTTGGTGAAGGACCTCTTGAAGTGTAATATGCAGCAGCTGGTGCTGGCTTTATTCCTATAAATGTTTGTTGAAATTTGATGCTGGCAAAGGGCTTCTCAACACTTTTTGCGTACTTCATCACGGATGCTGCATCACTTGGGCTGATCACAATGCTTGGAGAGAACAAACGTCCTGTTTCAATTAGCCGTGGATCCTCCGAGATAAACACAGCCCCTACCACACTGGCTGCAGTTATGGAATCTATTTGTTCAAACACAGAAACGGAGTCCAATGCATCACATATAATAATCCCTCTTGTGGCTACTTCGGATAAATGTTTAACCGAGTTGCACGCTGATACATTCTTTCTGTAAATAAGTGGAAAATTCTCCACTATTGAGTTTGCAGCAAACAAGGTCCAACCCAAAATGGTTTTACCATTGCCTAGGACTAAACTGCCAAATGTGCGGTCTATGGTGCCTGCTGCCACTGTTAGGACCCAAGGGATTCCATTATGCAGAGTACCAAGTTGGGGACCTTCATTGCCAGCTGAAGATGAAACCAACACCCCTTTTTCCATTGCTGCAAAAGCAGCTATTGCTACAGGATCCTCATAAAGCGGAACACTATCAAACCCCAAAGAGATGGAAATGACATCAACCCCATCAGCAATGGCTTGGTCCATTCCTGCAAGAACATCAGAGGCTTGACGCCCTTCGTCCCAAAGGACCTTATACATGGCAAGCCTAGCTCGAGGTGCAACGCCTCTGGCTACCCCTTTGGCGTAGCCAAAGAAAGATGCACCATTCACATAATTTCCAGCAACAGTAGATGATGTGTGGCTTCCATGACCCTGAGTGTCTCTCGCTGAGTTCATGCTGATTGTGACTTTTGGATTCGCAGCTTTCACACCCTTATTGAAGTACCTGGCTCCAATCAATTTGAAGTTACACATAGAGGCATTAAAGTCTTGTCCTGGCTCGCAGGTTCCTTTCCATTTGGATGGAATATTCCTGCTCATCCCATCATCTTTGAAACTGTCACTTTCAGGCCATATTCCAGTGTCTATAAGACCCACAATGACACCCTCCCCAAAATTTGAAGCATTCCATAGGCCATTGGGGGTGTCCAATGAGAGAAACTCAAAGGTGTGTGTGGTGTCTATGGTGGCAGATCTGTCAGGATAAGCTGTGACAAAACCATCAACTTTCTTTACGGTCTCCAACTCCTCTGATGATAACACTGCACTGAATCCATGCATGGCATCATCATAACTGTACACTAATTTCAGCACTTGTTGCTTTGATGGATCATCAGCTGTTTCCAAGTCTATGGAATGGATGATGGATTGATACCAATCGTGATGGGTTGCAAAGACTTGAGGCATGAGGGTCTTGTCCATGTGCACTACATAGGTGGAACTTTCAGCGTTGGCATGATGAGCCAGTAAAAGCCAAAGTGTGATTAGAAACATCAATGGAAGGGGAACCACAAAGTGAGACTCCATTAATTATTTCTAGGATTTATGCAGCAATAGAACAATGACATCTTTGGCTTTAAACAAGCAACTTATATAGGCTTCTCATCTCTATGTAAGGCTACATTGGTAATGACTTCAAATTATAAAAAATAGTAAAATATTATTTATGCAACTGATCTTTTGTTGACAAGAATAAATTCAGAAACAAATCAGTGTATTTATGGAGTGTGATTGGTTGTGTTGATTAAAATTTGATTTTCTTACTTTACTTTGAAACAATAAGCAGTAGAGTTTCTTAGTTATGTTAATTGAAATATTTTATGTTCACAACTGTGTGCTTAGAAAGAAATTAATCTTCCATTTTTAATTTAACTAATTGGACAGAATGCATCCGGACAGTTAATTATATTTAAAACTTATGTTGGATTCATTTTGTAGTAACTAATTATAAAGTTGTTAATTTTTATTAATTGAAACAATTTCATTAATTGTTGTTTTTTTTATGTACAGATTAATAAAAGGCAGCCGTTTATGGTAAATAAAATAAAAGGTGTATCATATTAAAGGCCTATTAACTGGCATATGTGCCGGATTAACAGCTTCACAGTTGTCAACTTCCAAATCTAAAAAAATAATGATATTTTTACAACCAACATATGCATTATTCTTAAGATCAGGATAAATAAATATAAATAAAGAGAAACGTAAAATTGAAGATATGTTAAATGCAGAATGGTATGAAACGGCAACTTTTTTCATGTTAAAGTATATAGGCAGGGCGAATAACATGATATATCCATGGATGTCCAACTTGTTGATAGGGAAAGGGTGAAAAGACGAACTAAACTAAACTGAGTATTTCATTTTTTGAAGACACAATGTAGAAGCTGCCACTTTACACTTTATTTTCTCCGTAGAATTCATGTGCATGCATTTTATATTTTTCACCTCGAATTTGAATATTGTCTTCAACCATGTCAAATCCAACCCAAATAAAATAAATGTTTTTTCATTGTTAATACCATCTACGTATCACCTGTTATAGTTTAATTAATATCATCTTGTAATCATAAGGGAACAAGATCGCATGTTGCCACATGCTCATGGAAACCATCCAGCCACATACATCCACATAATGATGATGAAGAAGAAGCTTAGGATTTGAGGACAAATCCTTTTCAAGAGGGAGGGGATGATGGAAGAGGCCCAAGCCCATGATAGAAAAAGCCCAAGCCCAAGCCCAAATACAAGTTCAAGCTTCAACTCAAGCCCAACAAATAGAAGATATGGGCAAACTAAGCATCATTGGATGTCTTTCTTTTGTAATTACTTTTGAGTAATTTTAGTAGAACATAAAGGGAGGTGTATATATAAATATAAGAGGTGCAAATGTATAAAGCTAAGTCACACCTTCCATGTGACACAAAAGAAGGTGTAGGTATACATTTAGGAGGTGCCAAAAATAGAAACCAAGTCACACTTCCCTTGTGACTAGGAATTGGCTCCAAATTCAAATGCTTCTCATTCATTTGAATTTCCCTCCACTTTCTTTTTAATTTCCAGCCCCCTAAACACTATAAATAAGAGGGCTTGGCTCATGTATTTGCAAGATTAATGAGAGTAATGTTATGCTGCCCATATTGTGCCATACATTGCCTTTCCCTAGTTTCTAGGACCTAATCTTCATCTTCACCATCTATCAAAGGGCTGGCTGAACCTCCCTTCTTCCATACTCATCATGCACCTTCAAGATCACCACAACTTCTAGGAGGATCTTGCCCATTTCAATCCATAGCTTCCGCACCCTTTGATCACAAATCCGAGAAGAGCTCCATGACTTTGCCATCATTTGGTATCATGAGCATAGGTTCTTCAAAGATGAGTAGCTCTTGGTCATTTTCATTTTGAGTCCTTCTTTATTTCATGTTGTTCATCTTGTTTTCATAATTGTCTTGCTGTTTTTTAATTTTTGTTTTGAATTGGTGTGCTGTTTGGAAATTCCAATCGGTGCATCTTATTCAATTGTTCTTGAGCAATCTTTGTGCAATTTTTGGTAGGATTCCATACACTTTGTGTTGCGGTTTTTATTTTAGGTATTTGAGTCCTTATTGCAATTTTATTTGGTTCATTTTATGCTCTTTGAGTCTTTTAATTTCTGAATCTATATGTGTTTTGTCTAGTCATGTTTTTTCAAAATGTCATCAAATGATAAGTAGTACTTTGTTTGGCTTATTGGTTTCTTGATTTTGGTCTAAATATTTGTTTTGAATCTGCTGTGTTTTTTATCCTTTGGTGCCTTTTATTTTTAGCTTGAGTTCATATTTGTGTTTAGATCTACACAAATTCCTTTTCACCAATTCCATTGTGTTTTTCTTTCGGTATCTTGCTGTTTTTTTTTCCAGATTTTACAGAATCCCCTATTTTGCATAACTCTGTGCTGGCTGTTTTGCTTAAGAAAATTATTTTTCCACATAGGAAATTTCTGATTCTCTGGATTATGCAAGATTGAGGTGTTACAGAAAAGAAAAAAAAAAGAATCAGTTCAAAAGAGTCAATAGAAAAAAAATGATAAATATTATAAAAACAGTGTGCAAATCTGGCGCTACAGTTGGCGTAACTGAACACTGATTTTGAAAAATTTATTAAAACAAAATGGTTCATGCGTTTGGAATGAAACCAACGCCAGAATTTAGTTGAGATCTTGAATTATTTGCATATAAATTTTCAGAAGCAAATCTTAAAAGGGCAGCTCAGCATAAATCGGGGAAAATCACGCTCTCTGGCCCACAACAATTTTTTCAGTCGTGCTGTTTTTGATTTTGAAATCAATTCTAGTGCTATTCTTAGGATCCATTTTGTGTGCCTACCTTTATTTGAGTACCTTTATTTGCTTGTCTAATATTTCTTGGAACTCTTTCTAGTTGTCACAATTTAACTCCATTTGTGTGGTACTGTTTTTCAAATTAAATTGTTTCTTGCTTTAATTCTTTGGCCTCTAAATTTGGTGCTGGATTCATTCTCAATTGGTGCTTATTTGAGTGGAAATTTGACTTGAGTGACGTTTAGTTTGCTTGATAGGTGCTGGATTGGAGAATTAAGTCCCTAATTCTAAGAGGAACAAAGGCAAGGGCAAAAACAATTACTTACCAAAAAACACCACAAACACTTGGAGGGCCCAACAAAGAAAAGACAACCAAGGAAGTGCCAATATAAAAAAAAAAGATCAACAAATGGAGTTTTCTTTATTCTTTGCAACTTAACTTTTGTTAATTACTTCTTTAATTACGTGATTAGACGGTGAGTGTGTCTTCAAGGGCTCCAAGTGTCCAAGAAGCCTTACCTATGGCCAACTAGTGTAGAATTATCTAGTTTAGCAATTGTTAATTGCTTTTGTTAACTGCTCAAACTAACACATTTGATTTGTTTGATGACTCACAGAGATGGACATTTGATCCTGGAGGACGAGCCTAGTTTTCAAAATAGGAATAAGGTTGTTGTTCGAGATCAAACCTGTAGATCTGAGGACAAATCCTCTCAAGAAGGAGGGGATGATGGAAACCATCCAGCCACATACATCCACATAATGATGATGAAGAAGAAGCATTGGATTTGAGGACAAATCCTTTTCAAGAGGGAGGGGATGATGGAAGAGGCCCAAGCCCATGATAGAAAAAGCCCAAGCCCAAGCCCAAATACAAGTTCAAGCTTCAACTCAAGCTTGAAGCACTAGGTATTGATTCTGTTAGGATTTCAAACAAACAATTGGTTGAAAGAGCGAATCAATCGGTTGTTTTTGTTTGACAGCAAGTTATATTTCATCAGAATGTACACAACATCAGAATGACCTTTAAACAACTCTACCTTTCTTTGCTTTACAACATCAGAATGTACACAATTTACAGAACGAATTACACTGTTACATAATCAACTGAAATCAATACAAAGTAATCCTATTCCACTTCTCTCTTGAATAACCAATGCTCAAAGTGAAAACTCAAATGTTTGAAAGCTCTTTAAAAAACTCAAATCAGTTTTTCTTTCTTGTTATTTGTTATAAAACATTAACAAACTATTTATAGTATTCAAATCTTGGTCAAAGCATTTAAAGTAGGAGCGTATTCGATTATGAAACCAATTAAAGCTCACTTAACTAACAAAATTGATTCTGTTAGGATTTCAAACAAACAATTGGTTGAAAGAGCGAATCAATCGGTTGTTTTTGTTTGACAGCAAGTCAACCATCCAAAACATTTTCAAAACTCTTTGAAAAGCACCTAAGTATAAAACAATCGGTTGTTTCGAAAAAACAACAGGTTGTTTTTCACTTAGTTTGAAAAACACTTTAAACTTAAAAGATTTGAAAACACTTAAGCTTTAGATTCAACAAAGAGTGGATTACAAAGATAATCTACCCCAGATCCTACTCTAAAACACATCAACAACTTCAAGCAACTCCAACCTTCCATCAAACGCTAGGATTTGGATTCTTTCAAAGCTTGAACACACTTGATTCAACATATCAATCGCTCCACTGTTGGATGGACTTTTCCAGTATGTGGAAATTTCTTTGAGTCCTATTTTCATAAGGTTTTTTTTATTATGCTGAATTTGAATTTTGTTTATAGTTATTGATGGTGTTGCCCTCATGACCGCTTGATTTCCTTGGAATTTTGAGATGAATGGCGGAAGCAAATGGATGAAGTGGACAAGGATGGCTCCAATTGAGCTATGGTTTCCTTAAAGGTGCATGAGAGGTAGGGAGAGTGATTGGTTGGGCCATATCAGTTGGAGAGGTGAAAAAGAAGATAAGGTTTCTATCCTAGAGAGTCTAGACAAAGAAGTGAAAAAGTTTGCAAACTTGGGCAGCAATTCACTCATATATTGATCTTAATAATTCATGATCCAAACATCTTAGTTTATAGGAGAAAGGGCTAAAATTTTGGAGCCAAAATTTGAAATTTCAAAATAAAACTCTCCAATGAGAAGGTGCCATGTGCACTCGTGCTTTCCATGTTGAGCTCACACCTTCCATCTTAAATCCTCTCCACTCCTAGGCTGCCATGTGGACGTCCATGTGCTGCATGCCAAGGTAATTTTCCTCCTATAATATACCCTAGACGTTTTAGGGTTTACATTGGGCTCAAAGAAGCCTAATTGTTACCTAACTAGTTACTTTTAACCGTAACTAGACCTATTTTACTATTGGCAAAAATACAAGCCCAAAAACCTATGCTACTTGGCCTAAATATTTGATCCAATTATTTTATGCTACTATGCCCAATACATGGCCCATGAAATCCTAAACAACTTTATACAATTTATTTAAGCCAAAGCTTGGACTAAAACTGATCCTGCCTGTTGACCAGAACGTTGGAACTTGCCTCGTCAAACTTGGATCGACGTGTGCACCGCTTCAACCTCCGTCCTTCGTCACGATCCACCTCAAGAACCTGCAAAAGAACAGAGCGGCGCCGCTACGGCCGATCGCACTCCAACGCCCAAGTCAGTGACCGAACCACCAAATTCTAAGAGCAAAAACACTCAAGAACTCTCAAGGAACCGTGCAATGTTCTCTCTCACAGTATGCTCAAGAACTCGCAAGCGTAAAGAGTATAATCTGAACGTGCGTACCTCAAAAGTTCGTTGGGGAACCCTTAAATACCTGGTCACTTTCTCTCTCCTGGCAGTTACAGACCTGGACACGTGGCTCCCATCCAATCGTACACGTGGCATCCTCTGGAGCCTCCTTGACTTGGGCGTTGCTTCTGACTCTCTTTGGCTAAGTTACTTATGCATGGTACTGCCCAGTGCATAGCTAACTTGGGAGCGCGATCTCTACTGGAACTGGCGAGTTAGGGTGCCTTATACACCTTCCCCATGGTCTCGCCGGCCGCCTTCATAATCTGCACCACCTTCATCTTTGGCGATGTGTTTACTCTGGCGATCTCCAATCACTTGGTCGCCTGTGTTTACATCTGGCGACTTCATCTTCAACTGGGCGATCGCCGGTCCTGGTATGCTGGAGATCGGAGCACGCCAACTTAATAACTGGCGGCTACACGAGCCCCCCGACTTCCTTCCCTTCTGCAAATCTGGCGCCTTGTCAACACGCCTACACTGTAGCTTGATGCCACGTCATCACTTCCGATTACCAGGGCGGTACACAAGCCCCCCAGTCTTAAGCGAAGACTTGTCCAACGAAAAGACTGAAAGAGTCACGTCAACACCGATCTACGTGGCACTGACGCAGAATTCCAAGCGGTTGTACTTTCTGCTTCTCTGACGCTCCACCAAACCCCTCACCCATCGCTCGACACGTGGCTTCATCAACGGTTACCTTCAGTTAACGTTTGCGCTTCCCAAACCCATTTCGAAAAACCCTTAAACTCATTTCGCTTCACTGTTCCATCACTTTCTTCGCATTCTCAGACGCTCCAACTCTCTTCTGCAAAAAAGCTCTCAACGTTCTTCGACTTTCTGAATCACCAACATCCTTCATCGCCTTCCCGATCATAAAAAGGTACTTCCTTTCCTTCTTCTGCTGGTTTTTCCTGCATTTTAACCGATTCGCATCATCCTTTAACTGTCCGGTGCATATGTTGTGGGTTGTTTTTTCCATTTCTCCTTCTTCGTACCTTAGGGCTTTTGTCTTCGTTACAACGAACCTTCGTTCGTTGGTTTTTTCACCCTTCGTTCCTGATCGAGTCAGCCTCTGCGAACCCTGATCATTTTTCCTTTTCTTTTTCCTCTGCAGCTTCCGCAATGACTCGCTCCAAGATCACCCCAAATCCTCCCCCTTCATCACGAAACCCCTCCTCACAAGCACACGACCCACCGCGAGCACGCGGTGCTTCATCTTCTCAGGCTGAGAGGCCTGCACCTTCCCGCCCCAACCCGGCTCAGGCTACTCCGCCTGTCACCGGAGGAGCCTCCGTCCCCCCACCAGACTTCAAAAAACTATATCCCTGGGCCAACTCGACCTTGTTGAGGGAAACGTCTTCTGTAAACACTGCTGGGGCAGTTCTGCGATTGACGAAGGGGGATGAGCCTCACCAATCATTCCACAAGGAACACGACGAGAAGATGACGGTGCTACCTTGCCCCCCTGACCTGCCAGTTTGCGCCGACGACAAGGCGAGCAACGATGGGCCCTTCTGCTTTGTTTACACAACTTTATTCAAGAAGGTGAAACTCAGGTTTCCCTTCACTCGCTCTGAGAGGGAGCTTCTCACCGAGCTCAACATCGCCGCCGCCCAGCTCCATCCCAACAGCTGGGCGTTTGTGCGGGTGTTCCAAGTCATGTGCGACCATCTGGGGTTGCCAGCATCGGTGGATGTCTTCCTGTTTCTTTTTGAAGCCAAGCACCCAGGAGATCGCCTGTGGGTAAGCTTGAACGGGATTGCTGGGAGGTCGATCCTCTCCATCTTCCAGGAATCCTATAAAGACTGGAAGGGAAAATTCGTCCAGGTGCGTCCCAACGACAAAGACGCTTCCCTACTCGACGATTTCCCCTTGTATTGGGTAAACAAGGGGAACAAAGAGTCCAAAAGCAGCTTCAGGAGACCAAGGAGTCCTGATAGCATGGGCGCTTTGGACAGAGATCTCTGTTTCTTCTGGAAGAGCGTGGCAGATGCCAAGATCACCTTCCTCACCACCACACTCATCTGCTTCGAGTTCTTCGAGGACCAACTCGAAATTCGAATAGGTTAGAACATTTAAGTTCTTGTTCTAATACCACTTCTGTTAACTGTTTCTGGGCGTCTTGTGCGTTGTGCGCAAGACTTTGGTTTTATTCTTCTGCACTATTTGTCTGCTTTGTTGCATACTGTCTTATGCATTTATTTCCTTTCTGAGCTAACCCATGCATTTTCGCTCTATGCAGATAACATGTTGGGGCGGGGCAAGCTTGCTAAATTGAGGGTGCTCGCCCGAACCCACGGGTTGGCAACGGGTTCCCAAACAGTGCCAAACTCTGTGGTGGAGATCGCCGCTGCTCATGGCAGATCGCCACCCAGGGGCGCAGCTCCTGCCGCTGTCCAACCCGCCAACCAACGGAAGAAGCTTGTCCTCAGGAAACCCAAGAGGAAAGCCCCCCAGGTAGTCCATGAGGAGGAAGAGGAAGACGACGAGGCAACTGAAGATGGCCTTGTCACGAAGAGGAAGAGGGTGGCACCTTCTTCACCATCTGCACCACCCCCTCTTCCAACATCAACGCCGCCATTTACGCCTGTTCCTCCTCCATCATCGCCACCCCCACCAGCTCCTGCCTCACCAGTCCAAGCCATTCCATTGGCAACTGCGCCACTCTTGGCTCAAGAGAAAATCGAGCTGGAGAGCAAGATTGTGCCTTATCGCGTCAAGGTGGCTGACCTGGAGGCTCTCATAAAAACTGACGCCGCCAAGGTGAAGAAACTGGAGCAAAGGTCAGGCGACCGGGAGGTCTTCCTTGGAAAGGTGGAGAAAGCGAGGGATGACGCCATGGCTGAGCTTGCCGAAGCCAATAAGGAAAAAGGGGAGATTGCTGCTGAACTGGGCCAGGTGCAAGCAGAATCCAAGAAGGTTGCTGAAGACCTTCTCCTGGCTCAAGAAACCAACGAAAAACTCAAGAAGCAAGTTGAAGAGCTGGAGCAGCAGAACAAGGGGCTGAAAGAACAAACTAAAGAACTCAAGAAGCAGATTGAAGAACTTAATCTGAGTTCTGCCCAAATTCTGGCTGCTGGATTTGAGGCTGCACGGGAACAGTTCGCCTGCTTGTTCCCCGATCTGGACCTTAGCATGGTGTCCCTTGACAACGAGGTGGTGGATGGGAAGGTGGTTCCCGCTGAAGACTAATCAATTCCCTCCATCCACTACCTTTATGCTTTCTATTTGTATATAATTTGTAATAAACTTCATATTTTCTTGTACATGTGTTCTGAATTTGATACTCACTTTAATGACAAAGTCTTGGTATTCCTTCTTATAACTTCTTTAGCTGCTTTAACTTTTCCTTGCACGACTTTCTTCAAGAAATTAACTTAGCGATTTTGTAAGCGCGAGCATATACTTAACTGCTTCAAACCACTTCGATTTCAAATAACAATCACTTTAACAACTTATAATCACAAGGCAATGAACCTTAGCGCAAAATCACTCTTCAAGCAACGAACTTTAACCCAACTACTGGCTTAAAACATCGCTTCTCCCGATCTGCTTCATCAAAATCGGGTCTTTAATTTTCTCGCCATTGCCTGAACGTTTCCTAGTCGCCAAAGACTCTTGGCGATATCAGCTTCTTCCTGGCTTCATACCTTGGCCATTGCTCTTTTATCTGGGGGTAGAGGCGCCTTTCGGATCCTCCTCTACCTTCCTGAACTCCAGAACAAAAGACTGGGTGGCTAGGCGCTCTCTTCGAACCTACCTTAGCCACCTTCCAAACTTCTTCCACCCTTTACACCATACCTGAACTCGTTCGAGACGAGAAGGATTTTATCTTGCCTGAACTCGCTCATCGGCGAGAAGGTCTTTAACTCGCCTGAACTCGCTCATAGGCGAGAAGGTCTTTAAATCGTGCCTCTACATTGCCCCAGGGGTTACATCTCCTCCCCCCCAGAAACACTGAGGACTTTTGCTGGTGCCTCTACATTGCCCCAGGGGTTACATCTTCTCGCCCCCAGAAACACTGAGGACTTTTCACTGGTGCCTCTACATTGCCCCAGGGATTACATCTTCTCGTCCCTGGAAACACTGAGGACTTTTCACTGGTGCCTCTACATTGCCCCAGGGATTACATCTTCTCGTCCCTGGAAACACTGAGGACTTTTTACTCTTCCTCGCCTGCGCTCGCTCGACGGCGAGGAGGTCTTTTATCTCGCCTCAGAACGCGCGACGGCGTTGAGGTGTTTTAACTGGTGCCTCCGATCGCCGAAAGACGATGAGGACTTAAAACTTTAACTGGTGCCTCTGATCGCCGAAAGACGATGAGGACTTAAAACTTTAACTGGTGCCTCCGATCGCCGAAAGACGATGAGGACTTAAAACTTTAACTGGTGCCTCCGATCGCCGAAAGACGATGAGGACTTAAAACTGTAACTAGTGCCTCCGATCGCCGAAAGACGATGAGGACTTAAAACTTTAACTGGTGCCTCCGATCGCCGAAAGACGATGAGGACTTAAAACTTTTTAGAAAGCATGCAATATATCTTTACTTGCCTTAAATCACATATAAGTGACAAGGTCTTTCTTCAAAACTTTCTGAAAACAACAAGCACGCAATCTAAAACACCTTTGAACTTCGAAAACTCTTCTTTTATTGGGTGGCCTCATCAAAAACCCTCCTTAGGGAAAAAAGAGTGCCCCCTTTAAACTGTTTTAACAGAGATATTGTAATATAACCTTGTGTTTGTCTTTACTTACAAAGCTTCTTAACTGTAATACAACTTCAGGTGCGTGGCGTTCCAAGTGCGAGGAATCGCCCCTCCTTCCAATGTCTCTAAGCGGTAGGCGCCGTTCCCGAGCACCTCGGTTATTCTGAACAGTCCCGTCCACTTAGGCGACAGCTTATTCTCCATCTCGTACTGGTGGGCTTTCCGCATCACCAGGTCGCCTTCTCTGAACTGTCTCGGCATCACCTTCGAGTTATATCTTCGTTCAATCCTTCTCTTCACCGCTTCAGCTTTCAATCTCGCCTCTTCCCTGACCTCATCCAGTAGATCCAGGTTCAGCCTTCTCTCTTCATTCGAGTCTTCCTCTACGAAGTTCTGGAATCTCGGCGAGCTCTCCTGAATTTCTACTGGAATCATTGCATCACACCCATAGACCAAGCTGAACGGGGTCTCATGGGTTCCTGACTGTTCGGTGGTGTGGTACGCCCAGACTATACGGGGTACCTCCTCAGCCCAGCTTCCTTTGGCTTTCTCTAGCCTTCTCTTCAAACCTCTCAGCAACACCCGATTAGCTGACTCTACTTGACCATTTGTCTGAGGGTGCTCGACAGATGCAAATACTTGTTGAATTCCCACCCCTTCGCACAGCTTCTTCAACAGGTGGCTCGCAAACTGAGTCCCATTGTCCGACACCAGGCGCTTGGGCACACCAAACCGGCACACAATATTCTTCCACACAAAACCTTCGACTTTGTGTGCGGTGATCTGGGCCACTGGTTCTGCTTTGATCCACTTGGTGAAATACTCAATTGCCACCACCAAGTACTTCATCTGCCTGATCGCCAGCGGGAATGGTCCCAGGATGTCGATTCCCCAAGTATGAAACGGCCAAGGGCTGTGAATCGACCTCAACTCCTTGGGAGGCGCCTTGTGCCAATCGGCGTGCTGTTGGCATTGTTTGCAACACTGCGCATACTTCTTGCAGTCTTCTCTCATCGTTGGCCAGTAGTAACCTGCACGGAGGGTCCTTGCGGCCAGTGCTCGACCCCCGACGTGGCTTCCGCATATACCTTCATGGAGCTCTGCCATAATCCTCATGCATTTCTCACCATACACACATTCCAGGAGTGGGTGAGTGAACCTAAACCTGTACAACTCGCCATCGATCATTGTGTACTTGCTAGAATTTTTCTTTACCTTCCTAGCCTCTGTCGGATCTAGTGGGAGAAGGCCATCTGCCAGGCACCGCTTGTGCTGTGTTATCCAGGTGTCTGGCTCGTGGATAGCGCAGACCTGCGTCATGTTCACCTTCTCTCCTCGACATGCTCTAATTCTCAGCGATCTCAAAGTTTCTTGCGTCAGGGACTTATGACTTCTCGCTGCTTTTTCCGTCGACTTGCTTATCTGAAGAACCAGGTGATCTGCTAGAAATGCTCTCGGCGTCTTCAGAGTTTCTTGAATCACCGTCCTCTGCCTACCCCCCTTGCCTGAACTGGCGAGCTTAGCTGGCAAGTCAGCTCGGGCATTCTGCTCTCTGGGCACATGCACTACTTCAAAGGAGGCAAAGGAACTCTTCAATTCCTGCACATACTCCAGGTAAGCCGCCATTTGTGGATCTTTAGCCTGGAACTCGCCTGTTACTTGCCCTGTGACTAGCAGCGAGTCACTCTTAGCCATCAACACCCTGGCTCCCATCTCTTTGGCCAGCAAAATCTCGGCGATCAGCGCCTCATATTCTGCTTGATTGTTACTGGCTTTGAAGGCAAACCTCAAAGATTGTTCGATCAGCACGCCGTTGGGTCCTTCCAAAATGACTCCAGCACCGCTACCCTGCTGGTTCGACGATCCATCCACCGAGAGTACCCAACGGAAGTCGTCCCCTTCAACTCGTGTCGCCTCAGATGAGAGCTCGACCACGAAATCTGCAAAGATTTGCCTCTTGATCGGGCCTCGGGGCTCATACTTAATATCAAACTCTGACAATTCTACTGCCCACTTCACCATCCTTCTCACAACGTCAGGCTCCTTCAAGACCTTCTGGATGGGCAGGTCAGTCATCACCAGTATGGTGAAGCTATGGAAATAGTGGCGCAACCTCCTCGCCGAAAATACCTCTGCCAGTGCAGCCTTCTCCAGGGCCTGATATCTTGTTTCTGGGCCCTGCAGCACCTTACTAACAAAATAAATAGGCTTCTGAGCCTGATCTTGATCCTGGGCGAGCACCGCACTCACCGTCCTCTCAGTTACAGCAAAATACAACCTGAGAGGGGTTCCCACCAGCAGTTTACACAAAACCGGCGGGCTCGCCAGATACTCCTTCAGCTTGACGAAGGCTTCCTCGCACTCCTTCGTCCAAGCAAACTTGTTATTGCGCCTCAAGCACTGAAAATAGGGATGTCCCTTCTCTCCGCTAGTTGACACGAAGCGAGACAGGGCTGCCATCCGACCTGTTAGCTGTTGAACTTCCTTCACCGTAGCTGGGCTCCTCATCGCCAAGATGGCGACACACTTATCCGGGTTGGCCTCTATGCCTCTTTCAGTCAAGAGAAATCCCAGGAATTTTCCAGCCTCCACACCAAAGATGCATTTCTCTGGATTTAGCTTCAGTCTGAACTTGGCGATCGTCGTGAACAATTCTTCCAAGTCTGCAACGTGCTTGCTTTTTTTCGGCGAGGTCACGACCATGTCATCGACGTACGCTTGCACGTTCCTTCCCAGCATCGATGCAAGTACTCGATCCATCAACCTCTGGTACGTGGCCCCCGCGTTCTTCAGCCCAAACGGCATCACCTTGTAGCTGTAGCACGATCTCTCCGTCATGAAGGCTGTCTTCTCTTCATCCATGGGATGCATCTTGATCTGATTATACCCCGAGAAGGCATCCAGGAAGCTCAACAACTTACACCCTGCAGCACTATCTACCAGGGCGTCTATGCTTGGTAAAGGATATGAATCCTTTGGGCAAGCCTTGTTCAGATCAGTGAAGTCGACGCACATGCGCCATTTCCCATTATTCTTCTTCACCAGCACGACATTTGCCAGCCATTCAGGGTACTAGACTTCCCTGATGTGGCCTGCAGCGAGGAGTTTCTGTGTTTCGTCCCTGATCGTCTGCCTCCTCTCCTCGTTGAACTTTCTTCTTCTTTGTCGCACTGGTCTCACCAAGTTGTCCATCGCCAGATGATGGCACAAGAAGTCGGGATCGATCCCGGGCATGTCCGAAGCGGACCATGCAAACGCATCCAGATGCCGCTCTATCACCTTGGCGATCTGGTCCTGGAGCTCAACCTCCAGGGATGTTCCCAGCTTGAAGATCTTTCCCCCGATTTTTCTCTCGAGCCACTGCTCGACGGGTTTTGGTCTGGTTTCTCTAGCGATCACCGCCCTGGCGATTCCCAGTTCTCTCGCTTCCTCAGGGCGATTCCTTGCCTCTTCTTCCTCCAGGCCAGCGTTCCCCTCCCCCAGCTCAGCATCCACCATCTCCACGTCCCTTCCGGCGGTCTCTTCTGTTACCGTCGATCTGGGCTTCACACCAGGAGGCGAGGTGGTCGTTACGTAACTCACCGATCTCTTGTTTTTCAGGCTATTCTCATAGCACTTCTTCGCTTCTTTCTGATCGGATTTGATGGTGATCACCACCCCCTCCATAGACGGCAACTTCACCTTCATGTGCCGGGTCGACGGTATGGCACCTATCCTGTTGAGCGTGGGTCTTCCCAACAGGATGTTGTATGCTGAAGGAGCGTTTACAACAAGGTATTTGATTTTCTCCGTTCTTGAACCCGCTACATCTGTAAACGTTGTCCTCAATTCTATGTACCCCCTGACCTCCATCTGGTCGCCAGCGAAACCATACAAACACCCTCCATAGGGCCTCAGCTGGTCAAGGGGCAGCTCCAGCTGCGTGAAAGTCGGCCAGAACATCACGTCTGCCGAGCTTCCTTGGTCCACCAGCACCCTGTGGACCTTTCTTCCTCCTGTTATCAACGAAATTACTATGGGATCGTTGTCATGAGGCACAACATCCCGGAGATCTTGCTTGGTGAATGTAATATCCACTTCCGGCGAGTGGTCTTCAAACATATCCACCGTCATCACAGACCTCGCGTACCTCTTCCTCTGTGATGCGGTGCATCCACCTCTTGAGAAACCCCCTGCAATGGTGTGGATTTCCCCGTGCGTAGGCATCTCGTGCTGCTGAGCCTCAGCACCTGCTGGTTGGGAGCTCGACGAGCCCCCCGTCCTTCTGTCCAGCAAATAGTCATTTAGGAACCCGCTCTTAACCAGATCGTCGAGCTGGTATCCCAAAGCTAAGCACGAATCCACTGTATGGTCAAAGCCCTGGTGAAACTCACACCAGGTGTCTGGCTTTGGTCCCAGCACCTTGTCGCCCACCTTCTCTGGCGCTTTCAACCTAGCAGATATATTGGGAATGGCGATCAGGTCCGCCAATCCCATGACAAACTTGTGCTTAGGCGGGCGATTGTACTCCCGGCGTGCTGGTTGCTGGCGTCCTTGGCCCGTGCCCTTGTTCTTCCTTGGATCATAAGGATGGCGAGTCCTCTGATCCCTCCTGGCCTCCGCTGTCTCCAGCACCCTCTGTGGCTGGATCCTGGTCTGGGCGCGTGGCCTAGTGGGAGCCACGCTTCCTCTCTTCTCGGCGACTTCGCTCTCGTCGGCGATGTGAGCCACCGCAAGTCGCCTAACCTCAGCAAACGTGGCGGGGTGGGCCCTGATCAATGCCTCGCAGAATGGCCCCGGCAGCACGCCCTTCTTAAATGCATAGACCAGCATTTCTTCATCTTTGGCCGGCGATCTGACAATCTGCGCCCCAAAGCGATTCAAGTAGTCCCTGAGGGACTCTCCCTGATATTGCCTTATATCAAACAAATCGTAAGACACCCTGGGCGGTGCCTTATTCACGATGTACTGCTCGACGAAAATCTTCGAGAACTGTTGGAAATTGGTAATGTGACCGTTAGGCAGGCTCACAAACCATTCCAGCGCCGTTCCCTGGAGTGTGCTCACGAACATCTTGCAGTAGACGGCGTCTGATCCTCCTGACAGCATCATCTGCGTATGGAACGTGGTGAGATGAGCCTCAGGATCCTCCACGCCGGTAAAAACAGCCTTGACAGGTACCACACTCGTAGGAATAGGCGTGTCAGTGATCGCCTGAACGAAAGGCATAGGAAAAACACGAGGCGGCGTCGACGGCGCGACCTCTTCAGCAATAGGACGCCCTTGCTGCTCCTGAAGAGCTTGACGCAGCTCCTCAGTCACCTTGCTAAGCTCATCATTCCTGGCCCGAGAGGCTGCCAGGTCCTCATGCATTCTCGCCTGTTCTATGCGCGAGGCTTCCACAGTTGCCTGCAACGAGCGCATAATCTCTACCATCTGCGCCATGGTCATGGCGGCGCCTTCAGCAGCAACGGGCGCAACTGGACTTGAACGGTTGCTTCTCATTTTTCTCATGAAAACTCAGCAAATCACAGAGAATAATGAACAACACTTCCTCCAGCGACGATCGATTCAGCGATCAATCGGTCAGACCTGCGCGAAACTCCACAAGAAACTCAAGAACACGCAACGAACCTCCACAGAAACCTGCAACTCCACCAGAAACCACCGCTTCTCCCTCGACAAACCAAACGAGCCAAAGAACTCAAACTTCACCGAACAGATCTCGCGCAAACAACAGAAAACTTCACTTCACCGAACAAAACTCGAAACGAACGGTGGAAAACGCGAAATCACCGAACAAACTAGATGAACAGCGAACTACGGTTGCACCAGCACACAACCACACAGAAAATTACGAAACCTCCAAGAACTCACGCTGCGGATGGGAACAAGTTTTACACGGCCCCACGGTGGGCGCCTGATGATCCTGCCTGTTGACCAGAACGTTGGAACTTGCCTCGTGAAACTTGGATCGACGTGTGCACCGCTTCAACCTCCGTCCTTCGTCACGATCCACCTCAAGAACCTGCAAAAGAACAGAGCGGCGCCGCTGCGGCCGATCGCACTCGAACGCCCAAGTCAGTGACCGAACCACCAAATACTAAGAGCAAAAACACTCAAGAACTCTCAAGGAACCGTGCAATGTTCTCTCTCACAGTATGCTCAAGAACTCGCAAGCGTAAAGAGTATAATCTGAACGTGCGTACCTAAAAAGTTCGTTGGGGAACCCTTAAATACCTGGTCACTTTCTCTCTCCTGGCAGTTACAGACCTGGACACGTGGCTCGCATCCAGTCGTACACGTGCCATCATCTGGAGCCTCCTTGACTTGGGCGCTGCTTCTGACTCTCTTTTGGCTAAGTTACTTATGCATGGTACTGCCCAGTGCATAGCTAACTTGGGAGCGCGATCTCTACTGGAACTGGCGAGTTAGGGTGCCTTCGTACACCTTCCCCATGGTCTCGCCGGCCGCCTTCATAATCTGCACCACCTTCATCTTCGGCGATGTGTTTACTCTGGCGATCTTCAATCACTTGGTCGCCTGTGTTTACATCTGGCGACTTCATCTTCAACTGGGCGATCGCCGGTCCTGGTATGCTGGAGATCGGAGCACGCCAACTTAATAACTGGCGGCTACACGAGCCCCTCGACTTCCTTCCCTTCTGCAAATCTGGCGCCTTGTCAACACGCCTACACTGTAGCTTGATGCCACGTCATCACTTCCGACTACCAGGGCGGTACAAAAACTAATGTTGACTAGTTAGCAGAAACTTAGTCTTCCTGTGTTCTTTTGACCAAAACTCTAGTTTATGTTTTGATGACTTGGATGTCTTCTTGGATATGTTTGTACATTCCTTCACCCTAGAGTTTTCCTCTTGATTGGGCCTACAAAAATAAACAAAATCCGAATTAGACCCATATGTGCAAATAAATCCATAAACAACCTCTAGGTCTTCATCCTCCTTACTGTGTGGTTGTGTGTGGCTAGAGGCTCTGCCATCAGGTATCATGGCTCAAAACGAACCCGAGGCTACTAACATGATGAAACAACTCTGTTGGAAGGCTGTCGGCCAAAAGAAGAGCTCGCTTGAGCTTGTAGCCGGGTGGTCAGCCACCCCTATAATTGACTTGCTTCCTTCATCTGGCGATGAAGGCCGACCGAGGAAGCAAAAGAAAAGGAGGAGGAAATAGAGGTCCCAAGGAGGTCCTCTCGTGGTGTTGGTTCTACCTCTCTATTGGGGGAGAAGCTTTAAGTTGTCAAGGGAGTGCAAGTTGCGCATATTTCGTTTGAGGAGGAGATAATGAACTCGAAACCGGTTGAGGAAATGTTATTCAGCTTGCGTCGAGATGTTGAGTTGGTCCCTGGTGATGCTTAGGGCTATTGAAACTGAGGCACAAAAGTCCTCCTTTGCTGCGACTGGAAAATTAAAGGAAGAGTTGGCTTTAAAAATTTTGGGCAAACAAAACACAAGACATAGATCTATCAACCAATCTTAGAAAATATTTGAACCTATTTTAGGGAATAAATTCCAGAATCAATTTCAACATATTATCTTTAAAATCAATTGATTGTTTTTCCAATTTTAGTATAAAAAAATAATATCAATAGACTAAACCCAAAAACAATTGATTAATTTTTTGGTTATAGTATCTGGAAAAATATCAACAGATTAAACTTAAAAACAACATAATGATTTTCGAGTTATAGAATCTGAGAAAAAATATTAACAGGTTAAACTTCAAAAAACAGATTGATTTTCTGGTTTTGGCAAAAGACAAAAAAAAATTCTGTTTTCAAGAAATAAGTAAGAATCTAAAACAATTAAGCACAATTTTCAAGAAGCCTTTTGATTCAAACAATTGAAGTGTATACACAAAGAAGCAATACACAGAGATTCACATACAATTTCTTAGAATATTAATTATGTTCAATATAGAAGATGATACAACACTATAGATAAAAATAATTGATTAATTTTAAAAACAACCGATTGATTTTTACACCTGTACCGACCAGTCCTCGGACGTTGTTGACCGCTCTGCAAGGCACTGGCTCATGCCGCTTGTGGGACCTAGCTTACGTGGCCCTCACACCTCATATTTGATGCATTTGTGACAATTCCCCACCAAGATTGCAGAAAAACCATAACTTCACATATTCACCAATTTTGCTACCAAAGCAAAAAACCCAATCCACCGAACTTGGCTAAGCCAAAACCCAACCAAGATCAATTCCTTTTGCAACCAAACTTTTCACACCTCATTTTTGTTGCATTTGTGACAATTCCCCACCAAGATTGCACAAAAACCATAACTTCACTTATTCACCAATTTTGTTACCAAGGCAAAAAAACCCAATCGACTGAACTTGGCTAAGCCAAAACCCAACCAAGATCAATTCCTTTTGCAAGCTAACTTTTCACACCTTATTTTTTATGCATTTGTGACAATTCCCCAACAAGATTGCACTAAAACCATATCTTCACTTATTCACCAATTTTGCTATCAAGGCAAAAAAAACCAATCCACCGAGCTTGGCTAAGCCAAAACCCAACCAAGATCAATTCCTTTTGCAACCAAACATTTCACACCTCATTTTTTATGCATTTGTGACAATTCCCCACCAAGATTGCACAAAAACCATAACTTCACTTATAAACCAAATTTTCTACCAAGGCAAAAAAAGCCATTCCACCGAACTTGGCTAAGCCAAAACCCAACCAAGATCAATTCCTTTTGCAACCAAACTTTTCACACCTCATTTTTGATGCATTTGTGACTATTCCCCACCAAGGTTGCACAAAAACCATAACTTCACTTCTTCACCAATTTTGTTACCAAGGCAAAAAAACCCAATCCACCGAACTTGGCTAAGCCAAAACCCAACCAAGATCAATTCCTTTTGCAAGCAAACTTTTCACACCTCATTTTTTATGCATTTGTGACAATTCCTCAACAAGATTGCACAAAAACCATATCTTCACTTATTCACCAATTTTGCTACCAAGGGAAAAAAAGCCAATCCACCGAACTTGGCTAAGCCAAAACCCAACCAAGATCAATTCCTTTTGCAACAAAACTTTTCACACCTCATTTTCGATGCATTTGTGACAATTCCCCAACAAGATTGCACAAAAACCATAACTTCACTTATTCACCAATTTTGCTACCAAGGCAAAAAACCCAATCCACCGAACTTGGCTAAGCCAAAACCCAACCAAGATCAATTCCTTTTGCAACCAAACTTTTCACACCTCATTTTTGTTGCATTTGTGACAATTCCCCACCAAGATTGCACAAAAACCATAACTTCACTTATTCACCAATTTTGTTACCAAGGCTTGGCTCATGTATTTCCAAGATTAATGAGAGTAAAGTTATGCTGCCAACATTGTGCCATACTTTGCTTCTACCTAGTTTCTAGGATCTAATCTTCATTTTCCTCACGTACCATAGGGCGGGCCGAACCTCCCTACTTCCATACACATCATGCACCTTCAAGATCACCATAGCTCCTAGGAGGATCTTGCACATTTACATCCATGGCTTCCGCACCATTTTTCACATGATTTCGAGAAGAGCTCCATGAATTTGCCATCATTAGGTGCACAAGTTAGTACCCAGGTGGTCATCCCGTTAGAGGTTGCACTCCAGTAAGGGAGCCTTACGCGCTAGATTGCCTTAAGAGTGGGTGATAGCGGTGCTAAGGCACACCCTCAGTAACCCTAATTGCAATTAGCGGAAACAACGGAAACCCTAAAGTATATAAAGGGTAGTATTAAACCTAATAAGGTAGGCAAGTTTAACGCAACTTTACGCTAAGATACACACAAAGATTACACAGAGCTTTTTACAGCTAAGTTTCGGTGATTCCTAGCCCTATACTTTCTTGAGCGTCGGAGTGCAAACAACCTTTAGGGCGCCCTTTGTCTTTGCATTTTCAGGTGTTTGATCGAAGAAAGGCACGAACGAATGCAGGGATAATTGGGCGTGTGATCGTCGTAGACGCGCGAAGATAATCGAGTCAACCGGCCGGAACAACACCAGTAAGAAAAATTATGCAGAAAATTAAATTGCAGTGATAAGAAAAGGTTAAAGCACACCAAGATTTATACTGGTTCACTCAAAACTGAGCTACATCCTGTCCTTCCTCACAATTTTACAAAAGAAGATGATAAACAATTGTTGAACCCGACAAGAACCAAACCACACACTACAACACCCTATTACAACTGTGATATCCACCAAGAAACTCTATCTTCGCACTTGCAGACACAAATTTAAAAACACAAAAAATTAAAGGAACAATTCACCTTTGCCATGAACGAAACTAAAAAAGGATCTCCAAATTCACAACACACTTTGAATAACCTTTGACCTGAAGTGAATGATGAACATTTAGCACCAAGAACACTCAAAGATTAACAAAGACTAATTTTCTCCAAAAACAACTCAATCTTGATTGTCTCAATTTGAAAAGGTGTATTGTGTGTAAGCGATTATCAAAACCTTTCTCAGAAAACAAACTCACCCTTTTATAGGAGTTAAAACAAAAACTATTTTAAAACTGAATAAGGTACTGTCAAGAAAATCAACCGGTTAAAATAAAAACAATCGGTTGATTTTACTTAAAACACTTACATTGTCTCAAAACTTTTTTTTTTTTTAAATGAAAGTGTTTAATATGAAAATACTTGATATCTTACATATTAAAATATGGTTTTTCAGATGTAAAACACATTATAGAAAAAAACTAAAACATTTCAAGATTTCAATCAATTGATTTACAAAATAACTGATTGAAAAATCACACCTTTCTAGTAAAGAAAATATAACTAGTTGAAATTAGTTTTAACCGATTGAAAACTATAACTTTCTAGAAAACAAAATTAAAACCAGTTGAAAGCATTTTTAATCAGTTAAATTTGTTTTTAACCAATTAAAAAACAATTTAACTAGTTGAAAACCATTTTGTTCTTGAACCTTTCATTATTCCTATAAAGGTAAAAGATATATCAAGACATCCAAAATAAAACCTAAGCTACCTAGACACATAAGGCTGTAGGTCTTCACTCAAGACTTCAATCATGGCTTCATCAAACACTTTAAGTTGGGATCCTTGAAATGTCCAACAGTTTTCAACACCAAAATGTGGGTAAAAAACCTGCATAGATTTAGACCGAACAACCCAAAAGCTACACTGACAGTATCAAAGACAAGCAGAACTTTTAGGCTATACACTAAGTTGCCTTAAAGATTCCAAACAATTCAAAGGACAGAGAACCTAATCCGAATAAGAGAATCTAACATTGGAATTTTTCCGCTTCATCCAAGACCATGCTTATAAGTATTCATCTACCGTCGTATGCCCTTGATGAAGCCTTTGGAACTTTAACAAGTGTTCCTTCCTATAAGGAGGAGGAACAAACCTCGTGCACATACATGCCTTTAAATCATACCAAGAAACCAAGGGTGGTCTCTTGTTTAGCCCAATGTCCATTACAATTTTATGCCACCATTGGTTGGCATAGTCTAAGAAAGTTATTCCTGTCGGTTGACCCGAAACACCTTCGTTCGCCTACATCACTCCCATGTCCAGAATCCTGCGTTTGCGCATGCCTTTCCTGTGAGAACACCTGAAAACACAAAGACAAAGGGCGCCCTAGAGGTCGTTTGCACTCCAACGCTCAAGTCAATACTAGGGCTAGGAAACACCGAAACTGTGTAATTGATTACTGTGTGTTTAGCAGCGCAAGAGAATTGCCCCCTTTGTCAAGTTTGTTACCTTACTATTTATAGACAGAAACTAGGGTTTCCTCTTTACCCGAAATGGGCCTTTCTGATGGGTGGGCCCAACACCGTTGTTTCCTTACTCTCAGGATAACCTAGCGCGTGGGGTCCCTAACTGGAGTGAAACCTTTGACTGGATGACCACCTGGGTGCCTCCTCGTGCACGTGATCTTTGGGGTCACCCGCCTCTGGGACTGCCCTAGCTGTTCACGTGCCATGCATGCAGCTCACCCCTGAACGTGACCCTCGCAGGTCATATCTTTTCAGTGGCTCTACACTTTGTGTTACGCCTAAACGCGTCATCCACTCTACACGCATGGACCCTCGTGATATAGGCTTCTCCCTTACTGATAACTGGCGTGTGATCTGGGATCCACCTCTCGTGGCCCAGCTCTACTGTTTGGGTTCTCGATATCCGATCTCTCCACACTGTCTAGTGGCACATCGGTACATCCTGATGACCGATGTCTGACCACTCTTGGCTCCTTGGCGGACGTGCTTTGCGAGATACTAGCCCACGTCGCTCGTGGGACCCGCTTACGAGGCACTAACATTACCAGTGGTCAATCAACGCCCAGGGACTGGTCGGTACAAAAGCTAAGTAAGCTAACCCTAACCTTTTGGTCCTCGGTGACCTTATACACATGAAAAATTTGCTCAACCTTTTCCTCCCAACCCAAATATACATTAGGATCACCATCTCCACTAAAACTAGGTAATTTTACAAATGGAAAATAAGGCTTTGCCACATTTTGGCGCCTATCTTCATGATGATGATGCCTCCTCCATCCACTTTCTTCTTCATGGCCGTGAGAATTGGAAGAACTTCTTGAAGAATGTCTATGAGAATGGCGGCTTCCATGGTTGGACCTATCATGAGTCACTCCAAGTCTTTGTAATCTTTCCTCCAATTGTCTTATGGTTGCATCTTTTTGTGCAAGGGAGCGTTTTGCCTCCTTCAATTCACCAAGAATAAATGCTTTTTGTGGAGAGTGTGGTTTGTAAGATTCACCACTTGAATAGGTAGCCATTGCCAAAATGAAAACAGCAAACACAATGAACAAACAATTTCAAGAAAACAAGGTTAGAAAATTTAACAATTATGTTGCGGTAATGGAAAGTAAAAGGCACTCAAAGCACTCCAAGAAATAATTCATTCCTCAACCAAGCTTCTCTTGGGGTTTGGGTAATTCTCAAATGAAAGATGTCAAAGCAACCCACTCTTTCTCAAAGCCAAAACACCACAAAACATTAAGGAACAATAAAAGATAATAAAGAAAAGGTGTAAACAAGAAAAGGCTATAGCAAAAGGAATACAAGATATATGACAAACTCAAAAAATATTGAATGGAAAGACAATCAAGAAAATAAGGTATGTTCCTTCTGGTTGACTCGATTTCCTTCGTACGTCTACCACGATCACACGCCCAAATCTCTTTGCCTTCGTTTGTGCTTTCCTTTGATCAAACACCTGAAATTGCAAAGACAAAGGGGCGACCTAGAAGCCGTTTGCACTTAGACGCTCAAGTCAGTACTGGATGCCTCCTCGTGCACCTGATCTCTGGGGTCACTCGCCTTGGGAGCGCCCTAGTTGTTCACGTGTCATGCATGTATCTTTCCAGGGGCTCATAACTTGTGCTACGCCTGAACACGTCATTCACACCACACGCATGGACCCCTCGTGATCTAGGCTTCTCCCTACTGATAACTGGTGTGTTGTCTGGGACCCACTTCTTGTGGCCCAGCTCTGCTGTTTGAGTCACTGATGTATGATGTCAAATCGCCCTCACTGTATTACCGAGGACACATCTGCACATCCTGGTGAACGACGCCTAACCACTCTTCAGCACCTTGGCTCACGTGCCTTGCGAGACACTGGCCCATGCTGCTCGTGGGACCCAGCTTGCGTGGCCCACCATTAGTAGCAGTCAACGACGTCCGAGGACTGGTCGGTACACTAGCTCTCAGTCTCGAGCTGTTAACTTGTTCAGCGAAGAGACTAAGTCCTCGCCCTTGGCGACCTACGTGCCTCTGTGTGACGGGACGTGAACAGTGCACCGAAGTGACACTTCTCTGTGCCCATTTTAATCTGCGGACATGTGTCTAGATCAACGGCCAGGGCTTAACGTCGCTTATGCTCCCTCGTTTACGTTAAGCATTCAAAAGCGCGCGCTTCGATCACTGTTCCATCACTTTCTGAAACTTCTCTCCAGCGTTTTATCTTCTCTTCAAAAGCTTTCAACTTTCTTTCTCCAAAACTCAGAACCTTCAACCCATTTCGATCAAAAGGTATGATCTTTAGGCCTTGATTGCTTTTGTCTTGCTATCTCATTGCTGAATAACTGCTTGAAACTGTTTAAAGTTTCTGCATTTAGGTTTTTCGCACTTTGTATTTCCCTTGTTTTGCTTTGCATCTCTGTTTTCTGGGTTTATCTGGGTCGCGTCCTCAACTCCTTCTGAACGTCTCGTTTTTCCTCCTTTCTTCTCTCCCTCTTTGACTTCCTTTCAGATGGCTAGAACCAAAAACAACCTCAAACCCTCCCCCTAACATCGATTACAAGGCCCTCTACCCTTGGGCCTCTGAGGACCTCCTTGCTGAGACCTCTAATCTTACCTCTGGTGAGGACGTGACCAAGCACCGCTTGGACGAAGCCGCTTGTATGACCCACGAGTTTTGGAGGGAATGCTACGCTTATGTCTCTGTTCGCCTCTGCGCGGAGGGCGAACCTGTGTGTGTCGACGATCGCGTCAACTACGGGGAACCCTTCTTCTTCCTCTACGCCACCATCTTCAAGCAGATTAAACTCCATTTTTCACTCACGGGGTTCGAGTGGGCGCTCTTAACCGAAAAAAACGTGGCCCCTGCTCAACTGCACCCCAACAGCCGGGCCTTCGTGAGGGCATTCACGATCCTGCGCAACCACCTGAGGTACACCCCTTCTGTGGACGTATTCCTCTACTTCTTCAAGGCCAAGAGTCCAGGGAAGAAGCTTTGGGTAAGCTTCAACGGTGTGTCGGGGAGAGTCCTTCTAACCCTCTTCCAGCAATCCTACAAGGGCTTCAAAGGGAAGTTTTTCAGAGTGTGCTGCACTGCCCATGAGCCCACCCTACTAGACGAGTTTCCCCTTTACTGGATGGGGCAACTAAAGTTCAAGAAACCAAGGGGTCTTGAGGAGCTGACTCCCCTGATCGTGAACTATGCCAGCTTCTCTCGAGCTTGGGAGTGGTGTTCAACACTACTCAACTGATCAAGCACGAGTTCAACGCCAAAGACCTCAAGGGTTACATTGGTATCAGTTTCTGCCTTTACCTCGTCTTTACTTGCACTCTTGTTTCTTGTTGTTGCTCACGCATTGTATAAAATCTCATGCTCATTGTCTTGGTGCAGGTATGGTGCTCAATGAGAAGAAAAAGCTCAGGCTGGCCGAGGTTCTCGCTCGCTGACAAGGTGCTTCCACTGATGCTGGCCCCTCAGCTGCTGCTCCCACTGATGCTAGCCCCTTGGTTGCTGCTACCCCTACCCAAGACTCTCCCAATCCACCTGTTGTTGTGGTGGTCGTCGACTCCGATGACGAGGACACGGGGGAGGGCATCACCTTTAAAAGGCAAAGGGTGGTCGCGGCGACGACCTCACACTGTTCCACTGAAGCCCCTTCTTCAACATACTGGGAGCATCCCCGTAGCGCTTCCTCTCCCCACGAACCAGTTGCTATAGAAGGCAGTGGGGAGAGAGCTCCCAAGGGCGTCAACGTGCCGCCTGCCCCTGAGCTACCCTTCATTTTGCAGCACGCCCTCAAGAGCTTCCAAGAGAGGAGGGCAGCGAAGGCCTTAAGTGAAAACCTGCTGGAAGAGCGCATAGGGCAGAGTTTTGAGGACTTCCTTGCCCAGTCCTTCGCCTTCGCGAGTCAAGTGAGGTTGAGAGCCCAAGAAGAGCTGGAGGCCAAGGTGAGGGAAGAACTAGAGGCGAATATGAAAGAAGAGCTCGCTTGCCAGGCCCAAGCCTTTGCCAACCATGAAACTGCTTTGACCCAGGAGTTGAGCTGCCTTCGCCAATCAGAGAGGGACACCAAGAAGCGACTTTTCGACAAGGGTCAATAGTACACCGAGCTAGAGTCGAAAGTCTTGCCTTTGTGGACCAGGATGGTGGAGCTTGAAGAGCAAGCGGATGCGACCAAGGCCAAAATGGCCACGCTGGAGGAGAGGGCCATCTGTTGAGAAGTCCAACTAGGCCGAGCGAAGGGTGACCTCGCTGAGAAGACTGAGCTCTTCAAGAAGGCTGAAGCGGAGCTCCTTGAAGACGCCACCGACGCCTACGGAGGAGGGTTTGAGGATGCCCTTGCTCAGGTTGCCTATGTAAACTCTGAGTTGGACCTCACTCCCTTCACCGTGCTGAAGCGGGTTGTTGATGGGCAGTTTGTGCCCATTGCCCCTCCCTTTTAGGCTTGTAGTGAATTTATTGCTTTACGAACTCCTGTAAATAACTGCTTATTGTTGTTGTTTAAGAACTATCTTATCTTTAAACTTCTTTATTTGCCTTGGTTGCTTAACTGTTGCTTCGCGCGCTAACACTTCCAACAATGCCTTCGACAAACGCTTGAACCTTAAGTAGCACACTTACCCACCCCCGCCCTACCTTGCTCTCATTAGGCAGCGGAGGTGTGCACGCGAACTTTTAGTTGACCTCACCTCTGTAACATAAAGGAAAGGGAACCTCTGATACTCACTCTTCAAGCCTGCTTCATAAGACAAGGAAGAGAGAGAACTTCTAACAGACTCTGCTCCTACCTCACTGAGTAAGGAGATGCCTTGCTGACCACCCTAGCGAGCCATGCTTTCCTCACCTTGGAGTTCTCGCTCAAGAGGGAGGCGCACTCCGCGCTATCCCTCTTCGAGTTTCCTTGTCCAAGGAGAAATCTGTGTCTATTCCCTATCTGTCCACCATGGGTTTGGGGAGAATTCACCTTCTGGACCACACTGTCTCCATTACGGCGCTCTCACTCGAGAGAGGGGGTGTTCTCTGCGAACCATCCTGCCCAGTCTCGAGACTTCTAGACCGAGGAGGAACTCATAATTGACCTCGTTCTTGCTGTATAAAGTCAAGGGAGGATTTAACTGGCGAACCTTGCTTCTTTCCCCTAATGTTCTCACTCAAAGGGGAGGGAGGCGTCCTCTAAGAACCATCCTGCCCACCTTTGAGTGTACCATTATCAGACACCAAACGCTTCGGTACTCCGAAACGACACACTATGTTCTTCCACACGAAGTGTTGGACCTTGTGGGTCGTGATCTGCGCAACTAGCTCAGCCTCTATCCACTTCGTGAAGTACTCTATGGCGACCAAGAGGTACTTCATCTATTGTATCACCAAAGGAAAGGATCCCAGGATATCAATTCCCCAAGTATGGAATGGCCAAGGGCTGTAAATCGACTTGAGCTCTTCCGGTGGCGCCTTGTGCTAGTCAGCGTGTTGCTTAAATTGCTTACACTGATGTGCGTACCTCGTGCAATCTTCCCTTATGGTCGACCAATAGTATCTCGCACGAATGGCCTTCGATGCTACAGATAGACCACCGATATGACTCCCGCATATCCCTTCGTGGACTTCTGCCTTTATTCGTTCACATTGGTCGCCACTCACACATACCAAGATTGGGTGGGTGAACCCGTGTCTGAACAACTCCCTGTCGATGAGAGTGTACTTGGCAGAATTTTTCTTTATTTTCTTGGCCTCCGTGGGTTCCAATGGGAGTATCCCATCAGCCAGGTAGCGCTTGTAGGGCGTCATCCAGGTTTCTCCTCCTTCGACCAGGTAGACCTGTAATGATTCCTTCCCAAGAACTGGATAAGTGCTTACCCTGGGAGTTTTCAATGTCTTCTGAGTCAGTGACCGATGACTTCTCGCCCATCCTCTCGACGTGTTGACCTGTTCCCGTCGATTGACCAGATTGTGCTTCGTGTGTAGCTAAGACTCGCGTATCAAGGACTCCCTCGTCTTTGTTCCAAATCCCCACCCTTCACCATCGTGAGTACCTGAAAGAAATGCACAAAGGGGCGACGTTTGCACTCCGACGATCAAGTCAGCAAGCGAGAAACATCAAAAGACACACCTCTGTTTCGGAGCACCGTGAATGGATGCTTTGAAGGTGGTAAAATAACTGAGTAACTGATTTCTGTCTAATTGCCTGTGTGTACAGTGGGTTCGCGAGCAACCAACTAGAGTGTGTGTGTGTGTAAAACTGAGTCCCCCCTCGTATCAAACGTCTAAAGCCTTTTTTAAACGTCTCAAGCATTCAAAGTGTCTTAAAGCGCATTTAAAGCGTCTTAAAGCGCATTTAAGGAGTTTAAAAACGTTCAACGCGTTTAAAATGTTTAAAGCATTTAAAGCGTTTAAAGTGCTTTAAAGTGTTTGAAACGTAAACTGAATAAAAACGTACTTGAGCAAACTTTCAGGGAAACTTATATACCTTGATGTTTCAATGCTTACTGCCATGTGTTCTTTTGAGTTGATAGCTATTCTACGTGGAGGGCTTTACAGCGCCGTAACCCAACTTAGGGATATTCAATTGTGTAAGTCCTCCTTTCTCGAAGTGCATCTGGCGCAAGGGGTGACTTTCTGGGTGCCAACTCATGCGCCCCAGCCTCTAGTCACTCGCGCTGGGAGTGTATCTACATTCCTCTCGTACCACGCACATGGTTCGCCCCCGGGGCGTGGCCCTCTCATGGGTCGTATCTGTCCCAGGGGTCTCCTAGAGGTGGCTTGGGTACTTCACAAGTCAGGTTACTCCTCACTGGTACTGGGAATATGGCTTTGAAGCCACCTTTCTCTTCTCTTTATTACTGTTCTGAGGTACTGAGGCCCCTCGTGGTGTCGCCCCCTCCACGGTCTTTCCTACCTGTGGGTATCGGGGGGTGATAACGTCGATGCCTTAACCTGGCGACGCCTTAACCTGGCGTCGCCTACACCTGGCGACGCCTCATCCTGGCGACGCCTCATCCTGGCGACGCCTTAAGCGGTTAACCTGTCGACTTTCCTCCCTGGGCTTCCTGGATGGGTCCCACCATATGTTTGATTTTGGCTTTGACTTTTGACTTTGACTTTGGTCAATGCCCGGGGACGAGACGGTACACAAGCCCCCCAGTCTTGAGCTGACAACTTGTTTTCAGCGAAAAGACTAAGACCTCGCCCTATCATCCACGTGGCATTCTGATGACGTGACATTCTAAGCAGCTGGCGTGACATTCTCTGTGCTGAAGATGTGATGCTTTAAGTTGTTCGTTAATCTCTTGACACGTGCCACGATCCTATGGCTGGGGATGTGTGTCGCTAGCGCTTCTTTAAGTTAACGTTATAACCTTTAAAAAATGCACGCTTAAGGCACTGTTTCATTCACTCTTTTGCATTCCCTCCACTGTTCATCTTCTCAAACTCTCTCTGCAACCTTCATTCTCTCCTTCGCACTTTCAATCTTCAACCACCCAGATACTCAAAAAGTATGGTTTTTCTTCTTCGACGACTCTTTCCCTTTACTGTATTGCTCTTATAACTGTTTGGGACTGTTTATATTTTCTGCATTTCTGTGTTCTACTCGCTTCGTCGCTTCCCCTGTTCTGCTCTTCTCGCATGGGTAGGGTTTTTCTAGGATTTCTCTTCCCCTTTCTGCCTTAACCCCATTTGTTAAACCTTTTTCCTTTCCTCCTTCTTCAGCTTTTTTCATCAATCCATGGCGCGTACAAAAACAACCGCCAATCCACCACCCCTAGGGATCAACTATAGGGCTCACTACCCCTGGGCCTCCGATGAACTCTTAGCCGAATGTTCGACTCTGACCACCGTTGAAGACGTGGAGAACCATCTAGGTGACCCACGTACATACAATTTCAACGCCTTCTCCAGCAGACACGACTCCCAAATCTCCGTTCGTCACGCCACCCCCGGGGAGCCGGTCTGCGTGCATGATAGGTCCAACGGCGGGAAACCCTTCTTCTTCCTCTACCAGACGGTGTTCAAACGAACCAGTCTGCACCTTCCTTTCTCAAGCTTCGTGAGGGAACTACTCACTGAAATCAACGTAGCCCCTGCCCAGCTACACCCCAACAGTTGGGCATTCATCAGGGCGTTTGAAATCTTGAACGGGTACTTGGGCTTGCTACCATCAGTGGACATCTTCCTCCACTTTTTCGAAGTGAAGAAGCAAGGGAAGAGCCTTTGGGTGAGCTTCTCTGGGGTCGCCGGAAGGATAATCCTCACCCTCTTCCATAACTCCTACAAAGGGTGGAAGGGTAAGTTCTTCAGGTTGTGTTGCACAAAATGCGACCCCACAACCCTGGATGGCTTCCCCTTATATTGGGTGAAGGAGCCAAGGCTGATTAAGCCCAAGTCCTTAGACGAACTACCCTCTGCTGATAGAGAGGTATGCGTGGCCTTAGCTGGCATGGGAGTTGTCTTCAACACCGCGGAGCTCAAAGCTCGTGAGTTTGATGCAGACGCCCTTTCTCAATATTTTGGTAGGAGAATCTACGCCCCTAATTGTCTTCTTTATCTTTGCCCTTTCTTATTGCTGTATGTGTTGTTTATATGTTCCAAACTTCTGTGTGTAACTATGTGTATCTGATGTTTCATCCTTAACTGGTATTGGCTCTAACCCTTCACCCCCTCCAATCACTGCAGTCCCACTGGCTGTGGCTAACAACTCTATCCCACCTCCCCTTGACAAGGGCAAAGGTGTCCTTGTTGTCCCCTCTGATGATGAAGGTTTAGGCGAGGGGCAGGTCTTCAAGAAGAGGAGGACCAATAGAGTCATCTCCTCACGATCTGCATCCCCCCAACGTGGAGGGTCTCTAAGGGACAACCCCCCTAGCGCCACATCTCCATCGCACCAACTGGGCCAAGAGGAGGGGGGAGAATCTGCACCGCCATCGACACAAGCACCCGTCGCTCAAGCAACTGCCCTAGAGACCTTAAAAATCCCCCCCCCCCAATCATGCAACTAATGAGGGGGTTCAATGAGAGGTCGTCGGGAAGTTCCTCTGGCGAGGCCAAGAAGGAAGGCATGCCCTACTACATGGGGGCCTTCCTTGCCATTGCTCTCGATTGGCGAGCACAAGCAAAATCCAAGGCCATCGAGATGCAAGCCCTTCAGGCTCTCAAGCGAGCGCTGGCTTCCCTGAAGGAGGAGAAAATGAAGCTGGAAGATGCTTACAAAGCCTCCCTAGAGGAGACCCGCAAGGCGGAGGTGGTAGCCAACATGAGGTTGCACGAGGCTGAACAGAAATGTGCTGGCCTTCTGGGCTCTATGATTCCCTTGCAGACGGAGGTTGCTAAGCTGAAGAAGGCTGCTGAAAACTTCAAGGCCCTTGAGGACCGCTGTGTCTCTCAAGAGGCAAAACTGGTTGAGACTGAGGGGGAGCTGGCTGCGAAGATCGAAGCTCTCAACCTTCTCCAAGCTGAAAATGGCACACTCCAGGCTAATGTTAGCAAGCTTCAGGTGGAGAAGGAATTTCTGGACAAGCAGCTGGTCACCCAGAACTCCAAGATCGAAGAATTGGAGAAGTCCAACCAAGAACTCCTCGACGACATGGCGGGAACCTTTGATGAGGGGTTTAAAGAGGCTCTGGCCCAAGTCACGTGCGAAAACCCAGGGATCGACACCTCAAATTGTGACCCTGGCAACCAAATTGTTGATGGGAAGGTGGTGCCCCTCGACCTCGGGGAGTGAGCAGTATTTAATAGATCTCATCTTCTTTGTAAATTTGTATTTACAACATTTGAACTTATCTGTAATTCTAATGCTCGACTTTGTTTATTTAAATATCATTCGACCCTTATCTTTACATTCTTGTTCGCCTTTAACTTCTCTTGCACCTTTATCTGCTTTCTTTACTATATCAAAGGCGTAACTGGTATTTACCTCCGATGTATCCCTTCGTCGCTTTGCCTTTAACTCCTTAGGTAGCTCGTGACTTTCTCTTTTACTCTTCCCTTCTAAGTCGTGATGCATATCCTTCTCTTGATCTCTTCGCTTCAAGCTTCACTTGGCCTTCATATCTGTGAGGAATCTATCTCATGAAGGCATCGCCTGCCTCGTCATTGCCCAAAGATATTGGAGGACTTAACTTCGTGCCTCCTCATCACTCCAAAGGTGAATGAGGACTTCTCTTGTCTCTACGGCTTTCGATAACTCGTTCTCTTTGCGCTTCTTTTTGTTACTCTTCGATTTTCTTTGCCTTTGTAACTGGCATGATTTTCAACTTGCTCTTCGCTTTCATGAGTCCCAAGGTGCTTACTGCCAAGGGTATTGCTAGCTTCGTCATCGCTTAGGATGAGAAGGGGGTCTCATCTCTTCTATGGCCTCGACATCGCCCAAGGGCGAGGAGGGCTTATCTTATCTATGCTGGGTGTCCACGCTCGAGGAGAGACCTGAGAACGCGAGGTCGTATCGTCCTCAACATGTCTAAACACTTGGGACAAAAGTCGCGCTTTGGTGCCCACGCCCGTGGAGAGGCCTATTACAACAACGTCGTATCGTCCACGGGGTGTCTAAACACCGAGGAAACTTTAGCCCTTCTCTCTGCGTGCTTGGTGCCCACGCCTGAGGAGAGGCCTGCCCAGGGGTAGTGTCGTTTCGTCCTCAGGGTGTCTGAAAACACCAAGGCGATCCGCGTTGTTGGTGCCCACGCCCAGGTAGAGGCGTGTTAGAAACATCGCTGTATCGTCCCTGGTGTGTCTAAACACAAAGATGACCAGGGATGTTGGCGATTACGCCCAAGGAGAAGATTTCCCGAAGGTTGGCGCTTCTCCTTAACTGCGTGTATCTGCACCAAGTGACCTGGTTCTCCACTGCTCCGAAACTTCTTACTGTCTGATGCCCACACTCGAAGGAAACACCCCACGCCTGATGGAGGAAGGCCAAGCTCACCACACTATGAAAGCCAAGTTCCAAGTCTAGACTGTCTAGACCCATGTGGGGAGCGTCTAGACTCAAGAGGAGAGCGTCTAGCACAAGATGAGGGACGGCTACAAAAGGAGCGTCTAGGAGGAAGCCTAGACCGTCTAGGACCTATCACTAGGTCCATGACCAAGCACCTTCACGCACAAATGGGTCAAGCAACGGATTGGAGGGAGAAGAACTTATACATGCTACATGGAGGCCCATTAGGGGTTGCTTAGTAGTTAGTGTAGTGTTAGAAAGCATAAACTTGTCTTACATGTGATTTACCCTAGATTTTGTGCACATTCTAGAACTTTGCCTCACATGGCCGGCCATGTGCCCATGTGCTCCATGTGGAGTAATTTCCATTTCATTTAGGTAGCATTTCATCTTCTCTTAGCTTAGGATTTACGGCCTCCTTAGCCTATAAAAGGAGAAGCCCATCACTTGTATTTTGAAGATTAATGAGAGTAATATTATGCTGCCCACATTGTGCCATACATTGCTTTTGCCTAGTTTCTAGGACCTAATCTTCATCCTCACACCTATCTAAGGGTTGGCCGAACCTCCCTTCTTCCATACTCATTATGCACCTTCAAGATCACCACAACTCCTAGGAGGATCTTGCACATCTCAATCCATAGCTTCCGCACCATTTTTTACAACATCCAAGAAGAGCTCCATGAGAATGCCATCATTTGGTATCATGAGCATAGGTTCTTCAAAGATGAGTAGTTCTTGGTCATTTTCATTTTGAGTTCTTCTTTATTTCGTGTTGTTCATCTTGTTTTCATATTTGTCTTGCTGTTTTTTAATTTTTGCTTTGAATTGGTGTGTTGTTTGGAAATTCCCATCGGTGCATCTTGTTCAATTGTTCTTGAGCAATCTTTGTGCAATTTTTGACAGGATTCCATACACCTTGTGTTGCTGTTTTTATTTTAGGTATTTGAGTCCTTATTGCAATTTTATTTGGTTCATTTTATGTTCATTTGAGTCTTTTAATTTCTGAATGTATATGTGTTTTGTCTAGTCATGTTTTTCCAAAATGTCATCAAATCATAGTGATACTTTGTTTGGCTTATTTGTTTCTTGATTTTGGTCTAAATATTTCATTTGAATCTGCTGAGTTTTTGATCCTTTGGTGCCTTTTATTTTTAGCTTGAGTTCATATTTGTGTTTAGATCTACACAAATTCCTTTTCATCAATTCCATTGTGTTTATCTTTTGGTATCTTGCTGTTTTTTTTTTTTCAGTTTTTACAGAATCCCCTGTTTTACAAAACTCTGTGCTGGCTGTTTTGTTTAAGAAAATTATTTTCCTACATAGGAAATTTCTGATTCTCTGGATTATGCAAGATTAAGGTGTGACAGAAAAGACAAAAAAAGAATCAACTCAAAAGAGTCAATAGAAAAAAATGATAAATATTATAAAAACAGTGTGCAAATCTGGGTGCTACAGTTGGCGTAACTGAACACTGATTTTGAAAAATTTATTAAAAAAAAATGGTTTATGCGTTTGGAGTGAAACCAACGCTAGAATTTAGTTGAGATCTTGAATTATTTGGATATAAATTTTCAGAAGAAAATCTTAAAAGGGCAGCTCAGCATAAATCGGGGAAAATCACACTCTCTGGCCCACAACAATTTTTTCAGTGGTGCTGTTTTTGATTTCGAAATCAATTCTAGTGCTATTCTTAGGATCCATTTTGTGTGTGTACCGTCCCGTATCAGGGCGTTGACTAAGTCAAGGTCGAAGGCAACGACTGGAAGGTCAAAGTCAGCTCAAGGTGTCGCCCAGGTGTAGGAACGCCAAGAAGAAGCGTCGCCAAGGCAGGACAAGGCGTCGCCAAAGCGCGGCGTTGCCTAGGTGAAGGCGACGCCTAGGTGGAGGCGTCACCTAGATGAAGGTGTCGCCCCGGTGAAGGCGTCGTCCAGGTGAAGGCGTCGCCTAGGTGAAGGCGTCGCCTAGGTGAAGGCGTCGCCTAGGTGAAGGCGTCGCCCAGGTGAGGGCGTCGCCAGATCGAACAGTGTAAAAGCGAGGCAATCACGGTGTGGTTCCCCGATACCCATGGGTAGGAAAAACCATGGAGGGAACGACGCCGTGTGAAAGCCTCAGGTCCCGATATCTCGGGAAAGTGATAAAGAGAAGGAAAAGGTGGCTTCAAGGCCATAGTGATAGTACCAGTGAAGGGCAGCCTGACTCGCGAAGTACCCCTGCCGCCCCAGAGACGCCTTCGGGACAGATACGACCCAAGAGGAAGGTCACGCCCAGGATAACCGGGTGCAGGGTGTGAGAGGAAGGCAGATACGCTCTCAGAGTAAGTGGCTAGATACTTGGGGGGCATGAGTTGGCACCCAAAAAGCCACCCCTAGCGCATTAGCACTCCCGAGCAGGAGGACCCACACGTAGAAACGTCCCCAGAGGGGCAGAAACACCCCCAGATGGGGTCAAGGCGTCGTGAGGCCCTCCACGTGTATGACAGCAATGCCGGAATGGAAACACCCTCTAGTCAGGTGCCAGGTAATTAAAGATATTCAATACAGTTTCCCTTTTCGGCATTCAGGTACTATTATGGCTCCCAAGCGTTTCAACGTCTTAAATGCGCTACGTTTCATAATTAAGCGCTTTAATGAGCGCGTTACGTTTGAGTTTAAAAGCGCTTTAAGGCGCTTTAAATGCTGGGCAGTTTAAATAGCGCTGGGAATGTCGGAAAAAGGGTTGGAACCTTGGAAAAATTTAGGAGAAACTCTCTAGTTGCTTGCCCGTGCTTGAGGATTACGTACAAGTGACTGGAGAATATTTTTGCCTGAAGGGGACAACACACACACACATATACACAGTTTCTTTTACCACCTTCAGAGTGCCATACGCGGTGCTCAGATACGTGGGTGGACAGTTTTGGTGTTTCTTGCTGGCTGACTTGAGCGTCGGAGTGCAAACGGCCGCTAGGGCGCCTCTTTGTCCTCTTTTTTGCAGGAATTCACAGGCAATCAGTGGGAAGGAGTCCTTAGCTGACGGTTGAGGTCGTGCACGAAGACGTCCCGGTCAACCGGACGGAACAGTGTGCCTACCTTTTTTTGAGTACCTTTATTTGCTTGTCTAATATTTCTTTGGAACTTTTTCTAGTTGTCACAATTTAACTCCATTTGTGTGGTACTGTTTTTCCAATTAATTTGTTTCTTGCTTTAATTCTTTGGCCTCTAAATTTGGTGCTGGATTGTTTCTCAATTGGTGCTTATTTGAGTGGAAGTTTGACTTGAGTGAGGTCTAGCTTGCTTGATAGGTGCTGGATTGGAGAATTAATTCCTTAATTCTAAGAGGAACAAAGGCAAGGGCAGAAACAAATACCTGCCAGAAACACCACAAACACTTGGAGGGCCCAACAAAGAAAAGACAACTAAGGAAGTGCCAATAGCAAAAAAAAAAAAGATCAACAAAGGGAGTTTTCTTAATTTTCTTTGCAACTTAACTTTTTTTAATTACTTCTTTAATTACGTGATTAGACGGTGAGTGTGTCTTCAAGGGCTCCTAGTGTCCAAGAAGCCTCACCTAGGGCTGACTAGTGTAGAACTATCTAGTTTAGCACTTGTTAATTGTTTTTAATTGCATCTCTTGCTTAATTAGTTTCGCTTTTTCAATTGTGTTGCTTTGTTTAAGCTTTGTCAATCCTTGCTTGATTAATTAGTAAGCTTGCATTGTTTTCTTGCATTAAAATCTGATTTCTCAACTTAATTGTGTTCTAAGTGGTTTACTAAGAGAAAACTTTGTGTGAAGACATTGAGGGATAGTTTTTGGCTAAGGCAAAGGCTTGGTATTTAAGTAGTCCACTGTGGCTCACCTCCCTTACCTGGAAAACTACCTTCTTTGACTTTCCTAAATTTTCTCAAGGTAAAATACTTGTGTACCGTCCCGTATCCGGGAGTTGACAAAGTCAAGGTCAAAGTCAACGCCTGGAGTCAAAGTCAACACAAGGCGTCGCCTAGGTGGAGAGACGCCAAGTACCAGCGTCGCCAAGGCAAGGCGTCGCCTAGATGAAGGCGTCGCCCAACCAGGGCGTCGCCAAGATCAAATATCACTAAGACAAGGCAATCACAGTGCGGTTCCCCGATACCCATGGGTAGGAAAGACCATGGAGGGAGCGACGCCGTGAGTAGGCCTCAGGTCCCGATAATCCGGGGTAGTGATAAAGAGAAGAGAAAGGTGGCTTCAAGGCCATAGTGATATCACCAGTGTAGGGCAGCCTGACTCGTGAAGTACCCCTGCCGCCCCAGAGACGCCTTTGGGACAGATACGGCTCAAGAGGAGGGTCACGCCCAGGGTAGCTAGGTGCAGGGTACGAGAGGAAGGCAGATACGCTCTCAAAGTGAGTGACTAGATGATTGGGGGCATGAGTGGGCACCCAAAAAGTCACCCCTTGCGCAGTAGCACTCCCAAGCAGGAGGGCTCACACGTAGAAACATCCCAAGATGGGATCATGGCGCTGTGAGACCCTCCACGTGTGCGACAGCCAGGTCAGAATAGAAACATCATTTAGTCAGGTACCAGGTAATTAAAGTCATTTAATACAGTTTCTGTTTCGAGCGTTTAAGGTACTATAAAGGCTCTCAAGCGTTTCAACGTCTTAAATGGGCTACGTTTTCTAAATTAGACGCGCTAATTAGGTGTGTTACGTCTTATAATTAAAAGCGCTTTAAGACGCTTTAAATGCTAGGGTAGTTTAAATAGCGCTAAGAATGTTTAGAACGGGGTTCGAACTTTTGGCAAATTTTCCAGAAACTCCCTAGTTGCTTGCTCGAGCCTTGAGGTTACGGACATGGGACTGGGTAAAGATCTTTGCCAGAACGAGGAAATACACACTAGAAATAGTTTCCTTTTTACCACCTTCAGAGTGCCATACGCGGTGCTCTGATATGGAGGTTCATAGTTTTTGGTGTTTCTTGCTGGCTGACTTGAGCGTCGGAGTGCAAACGGCCGCTAGGGCGCCCTTTTTTCCTTCTTTGCAGGAATCCACAGGTAATCAGGGGGAAGGAGTCCCTAGCTGACGGTTGAGGTTGCGCACGAAGACGTCCCAGGTCAACCGGACGGAACATTTGGTGCCCACCGTGGGGCGGATATAAAACATCAGTCCCATCACAAGTTTGAGAAGATCTACCAAGTTATAGTAACGTTGGAGGAGGTTTGAAGAGACCGTGAAAATGGCCACCACAAGACGAGGTACTGCACGCGCGGCCCCAGCAGAATTGTCCATGCAACAGGTCCTGGAGATAATGCGGGGACTGCAAGAGGATATGGCGGAGTCGAAACTGGAACAGGAACGCATGCAAGCAGATCTCGAAGCCTCGCATGAGAGGAATGAAGAGCTCCATCGTATAAATGAGGAGTTGCGCCGGGGTTTGCAAAATAATCGGGGGCAACGTGAACGTGACGAGATGGAGAACCACTCCTCGCCAAGGGAGTTTTCCATTCCCTTCTTGCAGGAGATTCTGGATGCAGTGATCCCAAACACATTCGCGGGGCCCAAGGTGATCTTCACCGGGATGGAGGACCCTGAGATGCACCTCGCTGCATTTCACACACAGATGGTCCTAGTAGGCGGCTTTGACGCTGCCAAGTGCAAGCTCTTTATGAGCACCTTGACTGGGATGGCTATGGATTGGTTTATCAGCCTACCGAACGGCCATATCACCTCTTTCCGACAACTGTCACGATTTTTCAGGGAACAATACCTAGCAAACAAGGCCCCGCCGTCGGTTTCCTACGATTTGTTTGATGTGAAACAGTATCAAGGGGAGACCCTAAAGGAATACATCAATCGCTTCGAGGCCCAGGTAGTAAAGGTTGGTACGACAGAGGAACCTATGATTGTATACGCGTTCGTGAAAGGCGTATGCCCCGACCCTTTTGGTGAATCCATCATTCGCAACCGCCCTAGGACTTATGCTGAACTACGGTGTCGGGCAGTAGAGCATATCGCTTCTGAGGGAGAGGTGTGCGTGAAGCGCACCAGCGTCGTACCCTCGCGCCCGAGAGGACTGACGCGAGCTCAACCCGCCAGGGTCAATGAGACCACGACGGGAAGGAAGAAACCAGAGGGGAGACGCCCCTACGAAGCCAGAAAGCCCCAGCCCCGGGGTCCAGCGGGAGGTGATCGCCCGGCCTGAGAAAGAACGAGGCCGGCGAGATACAATTTTGTGGTGGAACTGAAGGACCTGATCGCCGTGCCTAATATAGCTGAGAGATTGAGGCGACCGGCGAAGTCTGATAAGGTGTTGGGGCCTCGGAAAGACTCTTGGTGTGAGTTCCACGAGGCTTTCGGTCACCACATTGATAACTGCCTGTCGCTGGGTTACCAGATGGATGAGCTGGTGAGAATCGGGTTTCTGAAGGATTATGTCGCGGAACCCGCAACGACTGCCACCTTGCTGCCGCTAGCGGAAGAACAAGCACACGAGACGCCGGTTCTTGACGAGGTCCATACCATAGCTGGAGGATTTTCCGGCGGAGGACCCATCGCCTCCCAGCGAAAGAAATACGCGAGGGGGGTCAACTCGATCGAAGAAAGGATCTCGGGTGAGCCGTGGGAGTCGGACCTCATATTCACGAGAGGGGATCTCCGAGACGTGGTGCCGCATGACAACGACCCCGTGGTCATTTCGGTTGTCATAGCTGGAAGAAAGGTGCACAGAGTTCTTGTCGACCAGGGAAGTTCAGCAGACGTCATGTTCTGGTCGACATTCAATAAGTTACGGTTATCCCCCGACCTTTTGAGGCCCTACACAGGGTGCCTGTATGGGTTTGCGGACAACCAGGTGAAAGTCCGAGGCTACCTGGAGTTGAGGACTACGTTTACGGACGGAGAGGCCTCGCGTACCAAAAGCATCTGGTACTTGGTCGTGAACTCCAGCTCCGCTTACAATATCTTGTTGGGCAGGCCGGCGTTGAACCGGCTGAACGCAGTAGCCTCCACACGCCATATGAAGATGAAGTTGTCGGACCTCAGTGGCAAGGTGATAGTCATCAAGTCAGACCAGAAGGAGGCAAGGAAATGCTATGAGAACAGCCTGAAAACGAAGAGAGGCGTGTTCATGGTGTATGAGCGTCCGCCGAGTGCAGACACGACGATGATTGAGGCGACGCCCGCTGGGTCAACGCCTAACGAGGCCGTACCCGCGAGGGCAACGCCCGAAACAGATGCACCCATGGAAGAAGCTCCTGACGACGCGGCGCCCGTGGAAGAAGCGGCGCACGTCGAGGATGGTAGTAGGGAACAACCGGCGGCTAACGCCGTGGAGAGGGAGATTGGCGACAAAACGTTTAAGTTAGGAAGTTTGCTGAGCCCAGAAGAACAGGAAGGGGTGGCAGAAGTGATTTCACGCCACTTGGATGCTTTCGCATGGTCCGCCTCGGATATGCCCGGCATCGACCCTGATTTCCTGTGTCAACACCTCAGCATGGACGCCACGGTCCGCCCCGTGCGCCAAAGAAGGAGAAAGTTTAACAAAGAGAGGCAGCAGGTGGTAAAGGATGAAACGCAGAAGCTGTTGAGTGCTAGCCACATCAGCGAGATTCAATACCCTGATTGGCTAGCCAACGTCGTCTTGGTGAAGAAGGCGAATGGGAAGTGGAGGATGTGCGTGGACTTCACGGACTTGAATAAGGCGTGCCCGAAGGACTCGTACCCACTACCCAGCATCGACGCGTTGGTGGATAGTGCATCCGGCAGCAAGGTGCTGAGCTTCCTGGACGCATTCTCGGGGTACAACCAGATCAAGATGCACCCGAGAGATGAGAGTAAAACTGCATTCATGACGGAGACTTGCAGTTACTGTTATAAGGTGATGCCTTTTGGGCTGAAAAACGCGGGTGCCACATACCAAAGGCTAATGGACAAGGTCCTGGCGCCCATGCTAGGGAGGAATGTGTACGCCTACGTGGATGACATGGTGGTGGCGTCACAGAATAGGGCACAGCACATGGCAGACCTGGAGGAGTTGTTCGTCACAATATCCAAGTACCGCCTCAAGCTAAACACTGAAAAGTGTGTCTTCGGGGTAGAGGCCGGTAAGTTCTTGGGTTTTATGCTCATAGAGAGGGGGATAGAAGCGAACCCCGAAAAATGCGCAGCGATTATCGCCATGCGAAACCCGACGTCGGTAAAGGAAGTGCAGCAGCTAACAGGGCGGATGGCGGCACTCTCAAGGTTTGTTTCCGCCGGGGGAGAGAAGGGGCACCCATATTTCCAGTGCCTCAAGAGAAATAGTCGCTTTGCATGGACTGACGAATATGAAGCGGCTTTCATTAAGTTAAAAGAGTACCTGGCGACGCCACCGGTCCTCTGCAAACCAGTAACAGGTGTGCCCCTCCGGCTATATTTCATGGTAACGGAGCGGGCTATCAGCTTTGTGTTAGTCCAGGAGCAGGACCAGAGTCAAAAGCCCATCTATTTCGTGAGCAAGGCATTACAAGGAGCTGAGATGAGATACCAGGCGCTGCAGAAGGCAGTGTTAGCAGTGGTGTTTTCAGCCAGGAGGCTCCGTCATTACTTCCACAGCTTTATGGTGGTAGTGATGACAAACCTCCCTATACAGAAAGTGTTGCAGAAGCCTGACGTGGCGGGAAGAATGGTGCGCTGGGCGGTGGAGCTGTCAGAATTCGACATTCAGTATGAGCCTAAAGGATCCATCAAAGGGCAAGTGTACGCAGATTTTATAGCGGAACTCTCGCCCGGAGGTGAGCAAGAGGTGGAGGTGGGCTCGCAGTGGTTGCTCTCGGTTGATGGCTCTTCCAACCAACAAGGGAGCGGTGCGGGAATAGTCTTGGAGGGACCCAACGGCGTACTGATTGAGCAAGCTCTGCGCTTCGCCTTTAAGGCAAGTAATAATCAAGTGGAATACGAAGCTATGATCGCAGGATTGCTCCTGGCCAAGGAGATGGGCGCACAGAACCTCCTGGTTGAAAGCGATTCCCAACTGATTACTGGGCAGGTGTTGGGTGAGTTCCAGGCGAAGGACCCACAGATGGCGGCGTATCTAAAATACGTCCAGTTATTGAAGGGAGCATTCAACGCTTTTGAGCTGGTACATGTCCCAAGGGAGAAGAATGCCAGAGCTGACCTGTTTGCCAAGCTGGCCAGCTCAGGCAAGGGGGGTAGGCAGAGGACAGTGATCCAAGAGACGCTCAAGGCTCCGCGTAAATTCGTGGAAGATAACAGGGTGGATGTCTTCCAGACTTATACAACAAGAGGAAGGCCAAGGAGTCATCGCTCTTTGACCCAAGATACGCTGAAAATGCCCCGCATCAGCACGTACGCGGATATGCCTGAAGAAGGAAGGCAAATGCAGGTATGTGTCCTAGCCGAGGGAGACACCTGGATGACGCCATACAAACGGTACCTGGCGGATGGCGCTCTCCCAGTGGAGCCGGAAGAGGGTAAGAAGGTCAAGAGAAATGCCGCAAGATATACTCTAGTGGACGGAGTGTTGTTCAGGCACGGTTTCACTCACCCTATCCTAACGTGTGTAAGTGGCGACGAGTGTACCAGGATAATGGCGGAGCTCCACGAAGGCTTTTGCAGGAGCCACGTAGGGGGAAGGTCCTTAGCCTCCAAGGTGCTACGCGCAGGGTTCTTCTGGCAAACAGTAAAAGAGGACTGCGCGCGACACGCCCAGCGCTGCAGGCAATGCCAAAAGCACGCTGACTGGCACAAGGCGCCGCCAGAAGAACTGCGATCCATATATAGCCCGTGGCCTTTTCATACCTGGGGAATCGACATCCTGGGTCCGTTCCCACTGGCGATAAGGCAGATGAAGTATTTGATCGTTGCCATCGAGTACTTCACCAAGTGGATAGAGGTAGAGCCCGTGGCACAGATCACTGCGCACAAGGTACAACACTTTGTGTGGAAGAACATTGTGTGTCGCTTTGGCGTACCTTGGCGCTTGATATCCGATAATGGGACCCAGTTTGCCAGTCAGCAGTTGAGAAATCTGTGCACTGAGGTAGGTATCAAGCAAGTGTTCGCATCAGTCGAACACCCCCAGACCAACGGGCAAGTAGAGTCAGCAAACAGAGTTTTACTGAGGGGGCTAAAGAGAAGGCTAAAGAAGGCCAAAGGGGCGTGGGCAGAGGAAGTACCAAGGATCGTATGGGCATACCACACCACGCCCCAATCTTCTACCACGGAGACGCCCTTCAGCTTAGTGTATGGATCGGATGCGATGATCCCGGTAGAAATACACGAAAGCTCGCCACGTTTCCAAAACTTTGTGGTGGAGGAATCCAACGAAGAAAGGCGGGTGAACCTGGACCTACTAGAAGAAGCCAGGGAGGAGGCCAGAATAAAGGCTGAAGCAGTAAAGAGAAGAGTGGAGCGACAATACAACTCTAAGGTGAAGCCACGACAGTTTCAGATTGGCGACCTAGTTATGAGGAAGGCTCATCCATACGAGTTGGAGAATAGCTGTCCCCCAAGTGGACCGGGCCCTTCAGAGTTAGCGAGGCTAAGGGCAATGGCTCGTAAAACCTAGAGACCTTAGAAGGGGGTCCCATCCCGCGCAGTTGGAATGCAGCCAACCTGAGGTTTTATTTTAGTTGACTAATGTAAAGCAGCTATGTAACAGTCTTGTTAAAGGGGACGCTCTTTTTCCCTTTCCGGGGTTTTTTAATGATGTCACCCAAATAAAAGAAAAACAAGTTTGAGAAAAGACCTTGCCTTGGTTTTCAATCTTTATCTTTCTCCGTTTGAAGTAGCGAGAGGCGTCGCTAGTAAAGAAGGCGTCGCCAAGAAGACAGGCGTCGCCAAGAAGAAGGGCGTCGCCAAGAACATAGGCGTCACCAAGAAAGAAGGCGTCGCCAAGGAGAAAGGCGTCGCCGAGAAGACAGGCGTCGCCAAGAAGAAGGGCGTCGCCAAGAAAGTAGGCGTCACCAAGAAAGAAGGCGTCGCCAAGGAGAAAGGCGTCGCCAAGGAGAAAGGCGTCGCCAAGAAGAAAGGTGTCGCCTGAGTGCAGGCGCCGCTAAGAAACACGACGGAGAAAAAACGCACAATATATGAGATGTATGCAAAGTAAAGTGGCGTTACAGAAACCAAGTGTGGTATAATACAGTTGATTTTACAAGTAGTTTTCGATACAGATGGGAGAAACGCGAGTAGGGCAAACATTACAACTCATACAAAAGCACAAACGAATCACTTCTCAGTGGCCATCGGAGTCAGCACAGGAAGAAGACGAAGCCCCGCTCTCAGCCCGCAGAGCTCGGGTAAGTCGTGTCCTCCGCTCTTGGTTTATTTTCGAACCTGCACCAAGGAAGATGAATGTGTCAGAGACACCATGAAGCAAAACACACCCAGATAGAGAACGGTAAAGGCGGAAGTTTCTAGGGCAGTGACTCATACCTATGTACTTTTCGAGAGTTCCAGCGTTGAACTCCAAACTGATCAAGGTGGCGGAGTCAAAACCTCCAGCCTTAGCGAGAATCCGGCAAACCACCTGGTCATTTGGGGCTAACTTCTTGAAGGGCTTGGATTTGAGGGCCCTCGTCTCCCTCACCCAGTACAGTGGAAAACCATCCAGGGCGGAGGGAGCGAGGTCAGAGCAGCAGATCTTGAAGAATCGGCCTTTGCACCCAGTGAATGAGTTTTGGAAGGGGGTCAGGAGAACTCTGCCAGGAACGTTACTAAGGGTTACCCAGAGGTTGCTCCTTTGCTTTTCACCTCAAAGAAGTGAAGGAAGATGTCAACCGAGGGTGCACAACCTAGAAACCCGAAAAGGATGTCAAAGGCCTTGACAAAAGCCCAGCTGTTGGGATATAACTGGGTCGGAGCGGCATTGATCTCCGTCAGCAGTTCCTTCTCAAACTTGGAGAAGGGCAGGCACACGCCGATGGTTTTGAAAACCACCTGATAGAAGTAAAAAAAGGGGACCCCGGCGTTGGCCCGTTCGTCTCCACATACTGGCTCCCCTAGAGTGCAAGGGAGCACAGCAATGTTGTCGTTGTACCTCCTCGCGAAGGCACGGTGATTATAGGAGCATGAATCCCCTTTGTGTTCCCTTATGGCCCTGGTGGAGAGTAAGCAGGAGCATTCGTCAAGAAGCTCGCTCGAAGCCCAAGTATACAAGTCCTTGGGGTTGACCCTGGGGGGAGTGGCACGAGAAGACATTCTTGAACAGAATCAGGGAGGTTTGAAGGCGTGTGGCCCACTGGTAACGCAAGGTTAAAATGCTGGTGGGAACAAACACTGGAAGAACCCTTCGCGAGAAGAGAAAGGGTGCAAGTAGGTTACGAAAAGCGCAAAAATGATGAGGGCAGTTTCAAAGTTATGAAGAATTAAATACTGCGGTTAGAGCGCCAAACGACACAAATGGAAGTATTGCAGTTATAGCGCTAAACGACGCGAATGGATGCATCGCACGATCGAGCCACGTGGCAGAGGATGGAAGGATGGCCCTGGCACCACTGGTTAAACTCAGAAAACGTCATATCGACAGAATGCCCAAGGGTACGATGCGCCGTCGAGAGTGGGTCAGGGGCACAGTAGGAGTCAAGACCAAGTCGAGTGACTGAACGTCCCATCAGCCATGCAAGAAGCGCCACGTGGATGGCACAGGCGAAACCTTGGGCTCTTCGCCATCCTCAGGCGTCGACCAGCGCCAAGGTCAAAGTCAATGCCAAGGTAAAGATAACGCCCAAGGCGACACCAGCATGAGACGCCCGAGGCGTCGCCAGGAAAGGCGCGAAAGGCGGCGCCAGCATGAGACGCTGCGGGCGTCGCCAACCCAAGTATCAGCAGTGCCGCCTCCCCGATACCCACAGGTAGGAAAGACTGTGGAGGGAGACGAAAATCGAAGAAGTCGAAGCTAGTTTAGCGGCGTTGCCTCCCCGATACCCACAGGTAGGAAAGACTGCGGAGGGAGACGAGATCGCCAAATGCCAGCGGATCGCTGGCAGGGTTATTCCCCGATACCCGTGGGAAGGAAAGACCATGGAGGGAACGACCCCCCTCAGAGCACTCGGCATTTTTAGACACCCTGGGACGATACGGCGCTGCTGTAGCAGGCCTCTCCTTAGGCGTGGGCGCCGGGCACCAGGAATCAAGGGACGGATCGCTTTGGTGTTTGAGACACCCCGTGGACGATACGACCCCATTAGGCAAGCCTCTCCATGGGCGTGAGCATCGACGCGTGACCTTTCCCGGGCATACAGGGCCGCCCAACACAGTGAAAGAAACGGGTAGAGTACAGGCAAAACAACTGAAGCACGTGAAGGCAAAAAACGAAAGTAAAATCACACAGGCGGAATTCTATATCTCAATGGCACGAAAGTAGTCATGCAAGTACCCAAAGTTGTAACGAAAGTGCAAACAATTCAAAGAATTACAAGTTTATCAAAGAGGGTCAAAAACAAGTGTAAAGTGTAAAGGAATAAAGTGATGGTCGAGGGTGGCGGTTCAATCATCCAGCTCCAAGGGCACGACTTTTCCATCAACGATGTGGTGAGTGGAATCGCAGTTGGAAATGTCGATCCCCGGATTCATGCAGACAACTTGGGCCAGAGCCTCCTGGAATCCCTCCTCGAAGGTGCCCGCCATGTCATGGATGAGGGTCTTTTGTCTTTCTCTAACTCCTCAATGGTGGCGTCCCCAGAAGCTACCTGCTTCTCCAAAGCCTCCTTCTCCACGCGGAGTCGGCTGACCTCGACCTGCAGTTTGTCGTAGTCAACCTGGAGAAGGCCCACAGCTTTGGCCTGGGTAGCCATTTCCCCCTCCATCCGCTCCATTTCGTCCGCTTGCTCACAACATCGGTCCTTCAAGTCCTTTTGAACCTCTTCGTAAGCTTCGACTATGTCTTGGAGGCTCGTTACCTGAACTTGGAGGGCGACTTCCCGAGCGTAGAAGTCGGCCTGGAGCTCCACCGCCTCTGCCAGTTGTTTTTCAGCCTCTGCTTTGGACTCTTGCGCCTGCTTCAGGGTGGTTTGGTAAGTTTCGTTTTGGCGTCCCAGAATCTTCCTTTCTTCCTCCAGGGCAGCTACCCTTGTTTCCAAGGCCTGGAGGGTTTGGGTTTGCAAAGCAGCGTTCCTGGCCTGGGCGCGCCATTCAAGGGTCACCGCCAAGAAGGCCACCAAGTAGAAGGGCATGCCCTCCTTCCTGTCGGAGCCTTCTGGCATTGTTCCACCACTGAAGCCCCTCATCATATGCATAATTGGAGGAGGGATGGCGATAAGATCGGGGGCGGCAGCGACGGGGGCAGGAGAAGTAGAGACCTCTGCCGGTGGCGGAGGTGGAGCAGACTCGGCGCCTTCGCCTACATCCTCTTGAACGATTGTGGGGGGAAGGGAAGTAGCTCTTGGAGGGTTGTCCCTGAAAGAATCCTCTCCCTGGGGCGACACCGCTGGTAGGAGGGGAACCCTTGCAGATTTCCTCCTCATGAAGGGTGCCACACCATCCGAGTCCTCATCGTCGGATATGATCTCCAAGACCCGTTTCCCTTTGTCGAGGGAATCCCTTCTTACCCAAAAGCTTTTCCCCTGTTTCTTCACTTCGAAGAAATGCAAGAAAACTTCCACGGAAGAAAGGATGCCCAGGTGCCCGCAGAGAATTTGAAAACCCCTTACAAATGGCGTGAATGGGAGACACACCCCGACGCGTTTAAACACTGTCTGGTACATGAAGAAGAAGGGATTCCCCTTTCTAGGTCTGTCATCCACACAGACAGGTTCCCCCGGTCGGCCGGGACGAAGGGAGATGTGCGCGTCATGAGTGCGGCAGAAAGCATTAAAGTTATACAAGTGGGGATCCCCACGATGATTCTCCAGGTCCTGAAAGGATGTCAGGCTGGTACACTCGTTCAAAAGCTCGTCGGGGGCCCATGTATAGAAGGCTTTATAGTTGGACTTGGGGGTCTTGGGGGAAGAACCAGACTCGGAGTTCGGGCACGTCATGGTGTGAATAAATAGCTGGAGAAAGAAGAAAGGAAAAAGGGTTTTAACAAAGTGATGCCAAGACAGAAAAGGGGGTAAAACCCCAGGAAATACCACCCACGCGAGAAAACCCATAAAGAAGGAGAAGGGAACAGAGAAGAAAGGAGAAGCGGAAGAACACAGTAATGCATAAACGTAAACAGTCCCAGGCAGTTCAATAAACCATGCAATGCGACGAAGGAGAAAAGTCGGGATGTGCAAAAATCATACCTTTGTTGTCAAAGTGAGGGAGGAAGGAGAGCACGAAGGAAAGAGCAGGAGTTGCAGGGAAAGGGTTTGAAGGCGATGAGTAGTGCGGAGATGCAGAGAGAATGGATGTAACAGTGGTGTGAGCGCGGGGTTTGGGGTAACTTGAACATTACATTTGCAGCCCAAGAGGCGCTAATCAGGAGCCGTGAGATCGTGTCGCGTGTCAAAGGATTAAGCGCCCAAGGGGAGCGCAAGAGACTCTAGAGGCTGGCCGTGGGATGAGCCACGTGGCGCACGATTAAGCGTAGCCCCAAAAGGTGTTACTTTCCCCGCTTCAGAGGATGTCCAATCAGCCATTAAGAGCGCCCCTATGGTTCAGAGAGTGTCACGTCAATGATTCGAGAATTGTTGAGTCAGCAGGGAATGACACGTCATCAGGGTGACACGTGGACGGCGTGGGCGAGGCCTTAGTCTTTGCGCTGAAGACAAGTCTTCGGCTTAAGACCGGGGGGCTTGTGTACCGTCTCGTATCCGGGCGTTGACAAAGTCAAGGTCAAAGTCAACGCCTGGAGTCAAAGTCAACACAAGGCGTCGCCTAGGTGGAGAGACGCCAAGTACCAGCGTCGCCAGGAGGAAGCGTCGCCAAGGCAAGGCGTTGCCTAGATGAAGGCGTCGCCCAACCAGGGCGTCGCCAAGATCAAATATCACTAAGACAAGGCAATCACAGTGCGGTTCCCCGATACCCATGGGTAGGAAAGACCATGGAGGGAGCGACGCCGTGGGTAGGCCTCAGGTCCCGATAATCCGGGGTAGTGATAAAGAGAAGAGAAAGGTGGCTTCAAGGCCATAGTGATAACACCAGTGTAGGGCAGCCTGACTCGTGAAGTACCCCTGCCGCCCCAGAGACGCCTTTGGGACAGATACGGCTTAAGAGGAGGGTCACGCCCAGGGTAGACAGGTGCAGGGTACGAGAGGAAGGCAGATACGCTCTCAAAGTGAGTGACTAGATGATTGGGGGCATGAGTGGGCACCCAAAAAGTCACCCCTTGCGCAATAGCACTCCCAAGCAGGAGGACTCACACGTAGAAACGTCCCCAGATGGGATCATGGCGCTGTGAGGCCCTCCACGTGTGCGACAGCCAGGTCAGAATAGAAACATCATTTAGTCAGGTACCAGGTAATTAAAGTCATTTAATACAGTTTCTGTTTCGAGCGTTTAAGGTACTATAAAGGCTCCCAAGCGTTTCAACGTCTTAAATGCGCTACGTTTTCTAAATTAGACGTGCTAATTAGGTGCGTTACGTCTTATAATTAAAAGCGCTTTAAGACGCTTTAAATGCTAGGGTAGTTTAAATAGCGCTGAGAATGTTGGGAACGGGGTTGGAACTTTTGGCAAATTTTCCAGAAACTCCCTAGGTGCTTGCTCGAGCCTTGAGGTTACGGACAAGGGACTGGGTAAAGATCTTTGCCAGAACGAGGGAATACACACTAGAAATAGTTTCCTTTTTACCACCTTCAGAGTGCCATACGCGGTGCTCCGATACGGAGGTGCATAGTTTTTGGTGTTTCTTGCTGGCTGACTTGAGCGTCGGAATGCAAACGGCCGCTAGGGCGCCCTTTTTTCCTTCTTTGCAGGAATCCACAGGTAATCAGGGAGAAGGAGTCCCTAGCTGACGGTTGAGGTTGCGCACGAAGACGTCCCAGGTCAACCGGACGGAACAACTTGTATACACAAAGCTTTAGTCATGTCTTCTTCTCATTCTCCAAAGTCTATTGAAAGTGAAGTAAAATCTATAAAAACTCTTTTGAAAGAAGTTTCACAAGCTGTGCAAATGATTTCTTTTAGACAATTGGAGAATGAGACTAAAATTAATGAGTTGACTAAAGCCCAAGAAGAGAAGTCACAAAAATAAAAAAAATCTCATACTCATGCATCTAAAAGTAATGAGTCTCTAGGGGAGGGGAGCCTTAGAATCAATGACTATTACCAACCACCCCCTAGAAGAAATAGGCAAAGGGAGCAAGAGGGGCCAAGGGAGGTTAGAGTAGACCTACCTCACTTCCATGGTAAGGAGAATGTAGAAATCTACCTAGATTGGGAGATGGAAGTAGAACAACTCTTTGCTTGCCATAGGGTGAGTGAAGAACGCAAGGTACCCCTAGCCGCCCTTAGCTTCCAAGGGAACGCCATGTATTGGTGGACCTCTCTCGAAAGAGAAAGACGTCTTCATAGGGAACCTCCCATTACGTATTGGAATGACCTTAGGGGAGCCCTAAGACGTCACCATATACCTTCCTACTACCATAAGGAGTTAATTGACAAGCTCCAAAGACTCCAACAAAAAAATATGAGTGTAGAGGAGTATAGGCAGAAAATGGAGCTCTACATGATGAGAGCATCCATTAGGGAAGAGGAGGACACCACCATAGCTAGGTTCCTTAGTGGCCTTTCACTTGAGATAAGAGATAGGGTAGAACTCCTTCCCTGCCAAGACTTGAATGACTTGGTTCAACTTTGCATTAAAGTTGAACAACAAATTTTGCGCAAAACTTCAAGTCAAAGGGTGAGTTCCTACTCTAGCTTTTATCCCAAGAAAGAATATAGAAGGGAGGGTAGCACATCAAGAGAAAAACAAAAAGAACCTACCAAACCCTTAACCAAAGAAACCTCCACCCCACCCATCCGAGCTAGAGATGTTTAGTGTTTTAAGTGCTATGGTAGAGGGCATGTGCAAGCACAATGCCCAAACCAAAGGACTTTGTTTTTAAAGGGTGTAGATGAATACACTAGTGGCGAGGATGAGGTTAGTGAAAGAGAGGAAGGGGGAGAGGATGAGAGGGTAGCTCCACTAGAGGGAGAATTGCTTATGATTAAGAGAACCCTCAACAATCACCCTAGCACATCTATAGAAACACAAAGGGAGAACATATTCCATACAAGATGCAATGTTTTAGAAAACATATGTTCCCTCATTGTGGATAGTGGATCTAGTTGTAATTGTTGCAGTGCTAGAATGGTGGAAAAGCTTAACCTACAAGTAGTTCCTCACCCAAAACCTTACAAACTACAATGACTTAATGAAAATGGAGAACTAAGTGTAGATAAGCAAGTAGAAATCAAGTTTTCCATAGGGAACTACAAAGACAAAGTTTTATGTGATGTAGTGCCTATGGAAGCTTGCCACATCTTATTAGGGAGACCATGGCAATTTGACAAGAAAACCTTGCATGATGGTCTCACTAACGAGATTTCCTTCACCCACAAGCATAAGAAATTTGTACTTAGTCCTTTACCACATTCTCAAGTGGTGAAAGACCAAATACAAATGAAACATAAGAGGGATGAGGAAAAAAAAAAGAGCGCTAGAAAAAGAGAAAATCGTTAGGGATAGGAAGGCGTGGGAGAAGAGTGTTCCTTCCCACAAGGTTGCTCAACAAGAAAAGCCTTTTGAAAATGTTTTGGAAAATTTGCTTCTTGTTGAACAACCAAGCCTAGTCTTTTGTAAAGGAACACTTACATGCACTGTCACAAGTAATGAACTCATGAATCTACCTCCTCAAATAGAAAAAGTTTTAAGTGAATTTGAAGATATATTCTCTAATGAGGGACCCATTGGACTCCCTCCCATTAGAGGTATAGAACATCAAATTGACTTCATTCCGGGGGCAAGCCTACCAAATAGGCCCGCTTATAGAACAAACCCTGAGGAAACCAAGGAGATAGAATCACAAGTTCAAGACTTGTTGGAGAAGGGTTGGGTTCAAAAGAGCCTAAGCCGTTGTGCTGTAACTGTCTTGTTGGTGCCCAAAAAAGATGGAAAACGGCGCATGTGTTGTGATTGTCGAGCAATTAACAACATCACCATCAAGTATAGGCATCCAATCCCAAGGCTTGATGACATGCTTGATGAACTACATGGGTCAACCATATTCTCCAAAATTGACCTTAAAAGTGGATATCACCAAATTAGAATAAAAAAGGGTGATGAATGGAAAACCGCTTTTAAGACCAAATTTGGATTATATGAGTGGTTGGTGATGCCCTTTGGGCTCACTAATGCCCCTAGTACATTCATGAGGCTCATGAATCATACCTTGAGTGATTGCATAGGTAAATATGTAGTAGTTTATTTTGATGATATCCTAGTGTATAGTAAAACCCTAGAAGACCATCTAAGTCACCTTAGGGAAGTTCTTCTAGTGCTTAGGAAAAATAGTCTTTTTGCCAATAGGGATAAGTGCACCTTTTGTGTAGATAGTGTAGTTTTCTTAGGCTTCATAGTTAACCAACAGGGGGTGCAAGTTGACCCCGAGAAAATCAAAGCCATCCGAGAGTGGCCCACTCCACAAAATGTAAGTGATGTAAGGAGTTTTCATGGGTTAGCTAGCTTCTATAGAAGGTTTGTGCCTAATTTTTCAAGTCTAGCTTCTCCTTTGAATGAACTTGTAAAAAAAGATGTTGCATTTTGTTGGAATGATAAGCATGAGCAAGCCTTCCAAAGGCTAAAGGCTCAACTCACCAATGCACCAATTCTAGCTCTTCCAAATTTTTCCAAAACTTTTGAGATAGAATGTGATGATGCATCGGGAGTAGGCATAGGTGCGGTATTGTTGCAAGGTGGACACCCCATTGCATATTTTAGTGAAAAACTCCATGGTGCCACCCTCAACTATCCCACCTATGACAAAGAGCTCTATGCTCTTGTGCGACCCCTAAAGACTTGGGAACACTACCTTGTGTCCAAAGAATTTGTCATCCATAGTGATCACGAGTCTTTAAAATATTTAAAGGGCCAACACAAGCTCAACAAGAGACATGCTAAATAGATGGAGTTTCTTGAACAATTTCCTTATGTAATCAAATACAAGAAAGGAAGCACCAATATAGTGGCCGATGCTCTTTCAAGACAGCATACACTCTTTTCAAAATTGGGTGCCCAAATTCTTGGATTTGGTCACATAAGAGAGCTTTACCAAGAGGATCAAGAACTTTCATCCACCTATGCCCAATGTCAACATAGAGCGCAAGGAGGGTACTATGTGGCCGAGGGATATCTTTTTAAAGAAGGAAAAATTTGCATTCCCCAAGGCACACATAGGAAACTCCTTGTCAAGGAATCACATGAGGGGGGACTCATGGACCATTTTGGAGTTGATAAGACTCTAGACCTTTTGAAAGAAAAATTTTGTTGGCGACACATGAGAAAAGATGTCCAAAGACATTGTTCTAGATGCTTCTCATGTTTAAAAGCAAAGTCTAGAACAATGCCTCATGGACTCTACACCCCTTTGCCGATTGCAAATGCTCCTTGGGAAGACATTAGCATGGATTTCATTTTAGGACTGCAAGAGACCATGACTCTATCTTTGTGGTAGTGGACCGTTTTAGCAAGATGTCCCATTTTATTCCTTGCCACAAGGTAGATGATGCTCAAAATATTTCTAGACTCTTCTTTAGAGAAGTGGTGAGACTTCATGGTCTCCCTAGAAGTATAGTATCCGATAGAGATCCCAAGTTCATAAGCCACTTTTGGAAAACTCGTTGGGGCAAACTTGGAATAAGACTACAATTTTCAACTTCTTGTCATCCTCAAACGGATGGCCAAACTGAAGTAGTCAATCGATCTCTTAGGACTATGCTTAGGGCTATCATGAAGGGAAACCATAAATCTTGGGATGAGTATCTTCCCCACATTGAGTTTGCTTACAACCGAGTAGTCCACAAGACTACTAATGCTTCTCCTTTTGAAGTAGTATATTCTATGGATTTGTTACCTCTCCCTAATCCACAAGAATTTGTGCATAAGGAAGGAGTAATCAAAGCCGATTTTATAAAGAAAATGCATGAGAAGATTAAAATCCAAATACAACAAAATAAGAAGTACACCAAATACAACAATAAAGGGAAGAAAGAAATAATTTTTGAGGAAGGAGACTTAGTTTGGCTTCACCTTCGCAAAGATCGATTTCCAACTCAAAGGAAGTCCAAACTAAGTCCCCGAGATGATGGACCCTTTCAAGTCCTCAAGCGAGTCAATAACAATGCATACAAATTGGACCTACCTCTTGAATATGGAGTACATGACACTTTTAATGTGATTGATCTCTCTCCATTTGTAGGTTCCAATGATGACAAGGACGAGCTAGATTTGAGGACAAATCCTTTCCAAGGGGGAGGGGATGATGGAGGAGGGCCAAGCTCACCACACTATGAAAGCCAAGTTCCAAGTCTAGACCATCTAGACCCATGTGGGGAGCGTCTAGACTCAAGAGGAGATCGTCTAGACTCAAGAGGAGAGCGTCTAGCACAAGATGAGGGGTTGCTACAAAAGGAGCGTCTAGGAGGAAGCCTAGATCGTCTAGGACCTATCACTAGGTCCATGACCAAGCACCTTCACGCACAAATGGGTCAAGCAACGGATTGGAGGGAGAAGAACTTATACATGCTACATGGAGGCCCATTAGGGGTGGCTTAGTAGTTAGTGTAGTGTTAGAAAGCATAAAACCCTGCGCGTATCATCTAGGAAGCTAGTGACCTTCCCCCTACGTGGCTTCCACAAATCCCCTCGTGGAGTTCCGCCATGATCCTCGTACATTCGTTGCCACTCACACATGTCAGAATTGGATGTGTGAACCCATGCCTAAATAGCACTCCATCAACGAGAGTGTACCTTAGCAAAGTTCTTCTTTATGCTCTTTCCTTCTCCAGGCTCTGCTGGGAGAATCCCATCTGCAATGTATCGCCTATAGGGCGTCATCCACGTGTCGCCTTCCTCCAAGGCACATACTTGCACACACTTATCTCCTTCGGGCGAAGCATACTGATGCGGGGTGTCCTCGCCGTATCTTGAATCAAAGAGCGATGGCTCCTTGGCTTTCTTTCCTCTTGTTGTGCTTATGTGAAGAACGTCCACCCTATTGTCTGCCACAAACTTTCGCGGCGTCTTGAGCGTCTCTTGGATGACTGTCCTTTGCCTTCCCCCCTTGTTTGAGCTGGCCAGCTTGGCGAGCAGGTCAGCTCTGGCATTCGGCTCTCTAGGGACATGCACCAGCTCAAACGTAGCGAAAGCTCCCTTCAACACTTGGACATACTTTAGATATGCTGCCATCTGCGGGTCCTTTTCCTGATATTGATGGCATATTCATGAAGTTCTTCTTAGAATCATGTGAAAGATGGTGCGGAAGCCATGGATGTGTTTGTACAAGATCCTCCTAGGAGCTATGGTGATCTTGAAGGTGCATGATATTTCTGGGTTTAGGGATGTTCGGCCAGCCCTATGGTAAGTGAGGAAGATGAAGATTAGAGCCTAGAAACTAGGTAGAAGCAAAGCATGGCACAATGTTGGCAACATAACTTTACTCACAATAATCTTGCCAATACAAGGTGTAGGCTCCTCGTTTTATAGGCTAATGAGGACAAGATTTGATGACCTAAATGCTACACAAATGTGAGCCAACTGAAATGGAAAATGTGAAGCACATGGGTGCACATGGTCCTTTATTAGTAAAGGCTTCTAGAAACCTTTAGCTAATCAAGGTTAATGCTTCCTTAATTCTAATGTGCAGAAAAATAAACATTTGTCCACATGTTTATGCTATTTACACCCCAATTAAAGCTAAACTACACTTGTTGGGCCTTCAAGGAATATGTGCTATTAGGCCTTTTCCCATTCATAGCTTGATCCAAGTCTTCTTGTTCTAGACGCTCTTGGCTTGGTCTTAGACGCTCCTAGCTTGGTCTTAGACGCTCCTAGCTTGATCTTAGACGCTCCTAGCTTGATCTTTAGACGCTCCTAGCTTGGTCTTAGATGCTTGGCTTGGGTCTAGATGCTCTTGGCTTGGGGTCTAGACGCTCTTGACTTGGCTCTTGCCTTTCATGGAAGGTTGTGCTTGACCCTCTTCCATCATCCCCTCCCTCTTGAAAAGGATTTGTCCTCAAATCCAATGCTTTTACTTCCTAGGGGATGGTTGTGGCTGGATGGTGTCCATCATCTCCTCCTTCTTTGAGAAGATCTATCCTCAGATCTTCAGACTTGATCTCGGATAGCAGTGATGGAATTTCATGTGTTCTTCTTGAATCAAAGTAGTAAAATGGATGCGGAAGCAATGGGTGAGTGAAACAAAGCCCTCCTAGGAGTTGTGATGGCTTTGAAGGTGCATGATGAGTATGAATTAGAGAGGTTCGGCCAGCTCTATGAAGAAAGGTGAAGGGAGTGAAGTTTATAGCCTAGATTTCTAGGAGAAGTATAGCTAGTGCACAAAATGGGCAGCATAACAATACTCAAATAAACTTGTCAAATACAAAGAGATAGCCTTCCTATTTATAGGCTATTTGGGCTTAAATGTTAAGCTACATTTCTAAGGAAAAGAAAACCAAAATTAAATCTAAATTCTAAGCCATGTGCCATGCAATGACCGGCCACACAACCCTAGGTTCTAGAAGGTTTCCTTCACAAAGTTCTTTCTACACTACCTATCTTACTAAGTACCCCTAATGGGCTTTTTATGCAACAAAGCCTCTTCTCTCCCAAACCGTAGCTTTGGCCCTTGTGTGTGTGAAGCTAGGCGGTCTAGGACTCTTCATAGATGCTCCTCATGTAGCCTTGGCCTAGACACTCCTCATCATGGCTAGACGCTCCCTTTGTGAGGCTAGACGCTCCTTGTGAGGCTAGACGCTCCTATTGGAAGGCTAGACGGTCTTGGTCTTGGAAACTTGGCTTTCATAGTGTGGTGAGCTTGGGCCTTCCTCCATCATCCCCTCCCTCTTGAAAAGGATTTGTCCTCAAATCCAATGCTTTTGCTTAGGGGAATGGTTGTGGCTGGATGGTGTCCATCATCTCCTCCTTCTTTTGAGAAGATCTATCCTCAGATCTTCAGGCTTGATCTCGGATAGCAGCATCTTGTGTCTTCAAAGCTTGTCCTCCTGGATCAAACGTCCACCTATAGAAATAATCAAATAAAGCATAGGTGTTAGTTTGCAAATTAATTTTACTAGGTTGCCATTGTTGTTTGTCTTTTGGTGTTGGCAACCTTGGACAAGATTTCTCTTTTAAGGGTTGTGTGTGGCCTCTAATCATCTTTTGTATTTTAAAATGGTCATTTGTGGTTACCTTCTCTTGAGGCATAAATCCTATAGGAGATGGTAACAACTTAAAAGAAGAAAGATGATTGAGCACACACATAACTTTAAAAGTAGAAGTAGTTTTGTGAACTACTTGATGGTATGTTTGCTCATCTCTAAAATGGTGTGTGCACTTCATGACTATTCTAGGCATAATAGAAAGAGCTATATTTTCAAAAATATTTTGACCATGCGTTTGAGGATGATAAGCATTTAAAGTGTGCAACTTAGTTGCAAGTTGTCCAAAGGAAATCCTCAAATCATGGTTTGCGAAAGTTGGAGCTCTATTCAATACTATGCTTGAAAATAAACCATGAAGATGTATCACTTCTTTGGAGAAGAGTTTATCCATAACCATGAAGATTGAATTAAAACCTTTTGTTGTCCTAGGGAGTTTTAAAATGAAATTTGTATCTTCCCAAGGATCATTTGCAAAAGGTGAAGGAGTATAGAGTTCATGAGACTTTACTTTAGATGTAGTTTGAAAACATGAGTTGTACTTAAAGTAATGTCTTTGAACCTCTTTTCTCATGGGTGACAAAAGTTTTCCTCTTAAAAGCTCTAGCGTTTGTTCAACTTTCTTTTGTCCCATGAGTTCTCCTTCTTGATCTATGCAAGCTTCTTGTAAGGACTTTTCTTTTGTGTTCATGCTTGCAAGTGTTCCTTTACAAAAGGAAAGGCTAGGTTGTTCAACAAGAAGCATGTTTGTAAAGGTATTTTCAATATGCTTGTCTTGTTGAATGACCTTGTGGGAAGGAACACTATTCTCCCACGCCTTTTGTTTCCCAAAATTTTTTTCTTTTTCTATTTTTTTTTCTTCATCCCTTTTGTGTTTCATTTGTATTTGGTCTTTTACCACTTGGGAATGTGGTAAAGGGCTAAGTACAAACCTTTTATGCTTGTGGATAAAAGAAATCTCGTTAGTTAGACCATTATGTGAGGTTTTCTTATCAAATTGCCATGGTCTACCTAATAAGATGTGGCAAGCTTCCATAGGTACTACATCACATAAAACATTGTCTTTGTAGTTGCCTATAGAAAACTCGATCTCCACTTGTTTGTCTACACGTAGTTCTCCATCCTCATTGATCCATTGTAAATTGTAAGGTTTTGGATGAGGAACTACTTGTAGTTTTAATTTTTCAATCAATCTAGTGCTACAACAATTGCAACATGACCCACCATCCACAATAAGAGAGCATATATTTTCTAAAACATTGCATCTAGTATGAAAAATGTTCTCTCGTTGTGTTTCAATGGATGCACTAGGTTGATTGTGGAGGATTCTTTGAATCATCAATAAGTCCCCCTCCAAAGGATTTATCCTTTCTCCTTCCCCTTTTTCTTGGGTACTAGGTTCATCTTCACCACTTGTGTATTCATTTTCTCCTTTTAAAAACAAAACTCTTTGGTTTGGACATTGTGCTTGCACATGCCCTCTTCCAAAACATTTAAAACATTTTGTGTCCCTAGTACGGATGTATGGGGTGGAGGCATCTTTCACTAAGGGTTTGGTAGTCTCTTTGGATTCGTCTCTAGGTGTACTACCCTCCCTTTTAAAGTCTTTCTTGGGATAAGAGTTGGAGTAAGAACCTACCCTTTGACTTGAAGTTTTGCGTAAATTTTGTTGTTCAACTTTAATGCAAAGTTGAACCAAATCATTCAAGTCTTGATAGGGTAATAGTTCTACTCTATCTCTTATCTCAAGTGATAGGCCACTAAGGAACCTAGATATGGTGGTTTCCTCCTCTTCTCTAATGGAGGCTCTCATCATGTAGAGCTCCATCTTTTGTCTATACTCTTCTACGCTCATATTCTTTTGTTGGAGTCTTTGGAGCTTGTCCATCAACTCCCTATGGTAGTAAGAAGGTATATGTCGACGTCTTAGGGCTCCCCTAAGGTCATTCCAATATTCTATGGGAGGTTCCCTATGAAGATGTCGGCCTCTCTCTAAAGAGGTCCACCAATACATAGCATTTCCTTGGAAACTAAGGGTGGCTAAGGGTACCTTACGTTCCTCACTTACCCTATGGCAAGCAAAGAGTTGCCCTACCTTCATCTCCCAATCTAGATATATTTCTACATTTTCCTTTCCATGAAAATGAGGTAGGTCTACTCTTGTTTCCCTTGGCACCTCTTGTTCCCTTTGCCTAGTTCTTCTAGGGGGTGGTTGGTAATAATCATTGATTCTACGGCTTCCCTCCCCTAGAGATTCAATACTTTGAGAATGTGATGCATGAGTTTTTTTTGATTTTTGTGATTTTTGTGACTCCTCTTCTTGAGCTTTAGCCAACTCATTGATTTTGTTCTCATTCTCCAATTGTCTAAAAGAGATCAATTGTACCGCTTGGGATACTTCTTTTAAAAGAGTTTTCAAAGATTTTACTTCACTTTCTATAGACTTTGGAGAGTGAGGAGAAGAAGACATGGCTAAAACTTTGTGTATATAGGTGTTTTACTTGGAGAAAGTTTAGGAAAGTTAGAGAAGGGAGTTTTCCAGGTAAGGGAGGTGAGTCACAATGGACTACTTAAGTACCAAGCCTTTTCCTTGCCAAAAACTTTTCCTCCAATGACTTCGCACAAAATTTTCTCTTAGTAGAACACTTAGAACACAAGAAGTTGAGAAATCAAAAAGCAAGAAAACTATGTAAGCTAGATATGCAGCAAACTAGTCGGTATAGCACAAAATTAAACAATACTAAACATGCAAAACGTTTCTACCAAAACAAAAGAAATACAAGTTCAAACAAGCAACAAATTACTAAGCAAAATAACTATGCTATTCGGCCCTAGGTGAGGCTTCTTGGACACTTTGAGCCCTTGAAGACACACTCACCGTCTAAAACGTAATTTAAAAGAGGTAATTAACAATAATCCAAGTTGTAAAGGAGATAAGAAAACCCCCTTTGTTGTTCCTCTTTTTGGTTAGTGCACTTTCTTTGTTGTCTTGATTGTTGATCTTCTAGGTGTTTGTAGTGTTTGTTTCAAGAAGCTTGTTTCGGCCTTAGCTTGACTCCTCCTTAGAAAGTTGGTTTTAATTCTCCAATTTCCAGCACCTATTCACAAAGGCTTAACCTTAAACCAAGTCAATTTCCATGCACATAAGCACCAAGAGAGAATTAATTTCCAGCACCCACAAAAGAGAGGTCAAGAAACAAAAGCAAGAAACAAATTTAATTGAAAGAAAACAGTACCACCAAAAGGATTTATAATATGACAACTTAGAAAGAGATTCAAGGAATTAAAGCAAACAATTAAAGGTACTCAATAAAAGTTGGCACACAAAAGGAATTCCTAAAGAAAAGCACTAGATTAGATGACCAAATAAAAAAAACAGCACCACTGGAAAATGTTGTGGGCCAGAAAACAGTTTTGTTCCCCGATTTATGCTGAGCTGTACTTGTAAAATTTGTTTCTGAAATTTGGATACAAGAAAATTCAGGATCTTAGCTAAATTTTGGCTTTGGAATCACCTAAAACGCATGCACCATTTTTTTTAATAATTTTTGCAAATTTGGTGTGCAGTTAGGCCAGCTGTAACGCTCAAGATTCGCACTCTGATTTTGTGAGATTTATCATTTTTTTCTGTTGCTCCTTTTGACCTCATTCTTTTTTTGTATTTTCTATAACACCTTAAACTTGCATTTTCCAGAAATTCAGAATTTTCCTATGGGTAGAAAAATTTTGTTAAACAAAACAGCCCAGAACAGAGAGGTGTTACAGGGGAAATCTGGAAAACTGGAAGAAAACAGCAAGATAACCAAAATTAACACAATGGAAATGTGAGAATGGAAATTGTGTATGAACTAAGACACAATTATGAACTCAAACTAAAAATAAAAAGCACCAAAGGATCAAAATAACAGCAGATTAAAGCAATATAAAGAGACCCAAAACAAGAAACAATCAAGCCAAAAAATAGGACTACTAAGAATTGATGACAATATGGATGAACATGACTTGACAAAACATGTATAGATTCAGAAAATTAAAGACTCAAAGCATAATATGAAGCAAAATAATGAAAGCAATAAAGACTCAAAGCCTAAAACAAAAATAGCAACACAAAGGTGTATGGAATCCTATCACAAATTGCACAAGAACTTGTTCAAGATCAAATGAACAAGAGTGCTTGGGTTGGATCTTCCACAAAGCACACCAAGAACAAATTAAAATATAAAAAACAGCAAGACAAGTAAGGAATTGAAATGACAAAGATGAAATAAAGAAGAACTGAAATTAAAAAGACAAGCTACTCATCTTGAAGAACCAAAAGCTCATGATACCAAATGATGGAATTTCATGTGTTCTTCTTGAATCAAAGTAGTAAAATGGATGCGGAAGCAATGGGTGAGTGAAACAAAGCCCTCCTAGGAGTTGTGATGGCTTTGAAGATAGCATGGCACAATGTTGGCAACATAACTTTACTCACAATAATCTTGCCAATACAAGGTGTAGGCTCCTCGTTTTATAGGCTAATGAGGACAAGATTTGATGACCTAAATGCTACACAAATGTGAGCCAACTGAAATGGAAAATGTGAAGCACATGGGTGCACATGGTCCTTTATTAGTAAAGGCTTCTAGAAACCTTTAGCTAATCAAGGTTAATGCTTCCTTAATTCTAATGTGCAGAAAAATAAACATTTGTCCACATGTTTATGCTATTTACACCCCAATTAAAGCTAAACTACACTTGTTGGGCCTTCAAGGAATATGTGCTATTAGGCCTTTTCCCATTCATAGCTTGATCCAAGTCTTCTTGTTCTAGACGCTCTTGGCTTGGTCTTAGACGCTCCTAGCTTGGTCTTAGACGCTCCTAGCTTGATCTTAGACGCTCCTAGCTTGATCTTTAGACGCTCCTAGCTTGGTCTTAGATGCTTGGCTTGGGTCTAGATGCTCTTGGCTTGGGGTCTAGACGCTCTTGACTTGGCTCTTGCCTTTCATGGAAGGTTGTGCTTGACCCTCTTCCATCATCCCCTCCCTCTTGAAAAGGATTTGTCCTCAAATCCAATGCTTTTACTTCCTAGGGGATGGTTGTGGCTGGATGGTGTCCATCATCTCCTCCTTCTTTGAGAAGATCTATCCTCAGATCTTCAGACTTGATCTCGGATAGCAGTGATGGAATTTCATGTGTTCTTCTTGAATCAAAGTAGTAAAATGGATGCGGAAGCAATGGGTGAGTGAAACAAAGCCCTCCTAGGAGTTGTGATGGCTTTGAAGGTGCATGATGAGTATGAATTAGAGAGGTTCGGCCAGCTCTATGAAGAAAGGTGAAGGGAGTGAAGTTTATAGCCTAGATTTCTAGGAGAAGTATAGCTAGTGCACAAAATGGGCAGCATAACAATACTCAAATAAACTTGTCAAATACAAAGAGATAGCCTTCCTATTTATAGGCTATTTGGGCTTAAATGTTAAGCTACATTTCTAAGGAAAAGAAAACCAAAATTAAATCTAAATTCTAAGCCATGTGCCATGCAATGACCGGCCACACAACCCTAGGTTCTAGAAGGTTTCCTTCACAAAGTTCTTTCTACACTACCTATCTTACTAAGTACCCCTAATGGGCTTTTTATGCAACAAAGCCTCTTCTCTCCCAAACCGTAGCTTTGGCCCTTGTGTGTGTGAAGCTAGGCGGTCTAGGAATCTTCATAGATGCTCCTCATGTAGCCTTGGCCTAGACGCTCCTCATCATGGCTAGACGCTCCCTTTGTGAGGCTAGACGCTCCTTGTGAGGCTAGACGCTCCTTTTGGAAGGCTAGACGGTCTTGGTCTTGGAAACTTGGCTTTCATAGTGTGGTGAGCTTGGGCCTTCCTCCATCAAGCAGCCTCTTGTTTCGCCAAAGCTTGTCCTCCTGGGTCAAACGTCCACCTATAGAAATAATCAAATAAGGCATAGGTGTTAGTTTGCAAATTAATTTTACTAGGTTGCCATTTTTGTTTTTCTTTTGGTTTTGGCAACCTTGGACAAAGTTTCTCTTTTAATGGTTGTGTGTGGTCTCTAATCATCTTATGTATTTTAAAAGGTTCATTTGTGGTTACTTTCTCTTTAGGCATAAATCCTATAGAAGATGGTAACAACTTAAAAGGAGAAAGATGATTGAACCCACACATAACTTTAAAAGTAGAAATATAAGTAGTTTTGTGAACTACTTTATGGTATGTTTGCTCACCTCTAGAGTTGTGTGTGCACTTCATGTTTATTCTAGGCATAGTAGAAAGAGCTAGATTTTCAAATATATTTTGACCATGCGTTTGAGGATGATAAGAATTTAAAGTGCGCAATTTAGTTGCAAGTTTTCCAAAGGAAATCCTCAAATCATGGTTTGCGAAATTTGGAACTCTATTCAACACTATGCTTGAAGATAAACCATGAAGATGTATCACTTCTCTAGAGAAGAGTTTATCCATAACCATGAAGATTGAATCACAACCTTTTGTTGTCCTAGGGAGTTTTAATATGAAATTTATATCTTCCCAAGGATCATTTGCAAAAGGTGAAGGAGTATAGAGTTTATGAGACATTTCCTTGGGTGTAGTTTGAAAACAAGAATTGTACCTAAGGTAATGTCTTTGAACTTCTTTTCTCATGGGGGACCAAAGTTTTCCTTTTAAAAGCTCTAGAGTTTTATCATCTCTAATTTGTCCCATGAGTTCTCCTTCATGAAGACTTTTTCTCTTATGTGTAAGGATAGTCTCGTCGTGACAACCATTGTTTATAAGGATTTGTACACTTTGCAATGGTTGTCTAAATAAGACATGACAAGTTTCTTTAGACACTACTTCACATAAAAAATTGTTTTTGTAGATGCTTATAAAAAACTTGACATTCACTTGGTGATATCCTAGCACATATGAGAAATAATCTATTTCATTTTTATCTATGCAAGCTTCTTTTAAAGACTCTTCTTTTTCACTTAGGCTTGCAAGTGTTCCTTTACAAAAGGTAAGGCTTTGAGGTTGTTCAACAAGACACATATTTTCAAAGGTATTTTTAAATCTTTGGTCTTGTTGAATGACCTTGTGGGAAGGAACACTCTTCTCCCACGCCTTTTGTTCTTCAAGGGTCTTCTCATGCTTTTCTTTTTCTTCTCTTTCTTTAGCTTCCCTTTCGACTTCCCCTCTCTTCTTTTGTATTTTTTTTCCTTTCTTTCTTTATGGGAAGCAAACAATTTTTCTACCCTCATTTCCCAATCTAGGCAAGCTTCTATATTTTCTTTTCCATGGAAATGGGGTTGTTCTACCCTAACCTCTCTTGGGTTTTCTTGTTCTTTTCTATCTCTTCTATGTCTTCTAGGGGGTGCTTGATAATAATCATTTACTCTAATGCATCCCTCCCCAAAAGAATCATGATCTTTAGAGATATATGCATGAGAAGGTAATTTTTTTAGAATGTGAGATTTCTCATCCTTTGCTTTAGTCAAAACATTAAGTTTAGTCTCACTCTCCAATTGTCTATATGCAATTGATTGCACAGTTTGTGAAACTTCTTTCAAAAGAGTTTTTAAAGATTTTAATTCACTTCCAATAGACTTTGTAGAATGAGAAGAAGAAGACATGGCTAAAGCTTTGTGTATACAAGTATTTTACCTTGTGAAAACTTAGGAAAGTCAAAGAAGGTAGTTTTACAGGTAAGGGAGGTGAGTCATAAAGGACTACTTAAATACCAAGCCTTTGCCTTAGCCAAAAACTATCCCCCAATGTCTTCACACAAAGCTTTCTCTTAGTAAACCACTTAGAACACAATTAAGTTGAGAAATCAGATTTTAATGCAAGAAAATAATGCAAGCTAATTAATTAACCAAGCTAGACGAATTAACAAAGCTTAAACAAGACAACCACACATGCAAAGCGTAACTAATTAAGCAAGTAATGTAATTAAAAACAATTAACAATTGCTAATTAAAAACTCTACACTAGTCGGCCCTAGGTGAGGCTTCTTGGACACTTGGAGCCCTTGAAGACACACTCACTGTCTAATCACGTAATTAAAGAAGTAATTAACACAAATTAAGTTGCAAAGAAATTAAGAAAACTCCCTTTTGTTGATCCTCTTTTTGCTATTGGCACTTCCTTGGTTGTCTTTTCTTGTTGGGCCCTCCAAGTGTTTGTGGTGTTTTGAGAAGTGTTTGATTCTGCCTTTGTCTTTGTTCCCCTTAGAATGAAGCTCTTAATTCTACAATTCCAACACCTATCAAGAAGACTAGACCTTACCCAAGTCAAATTTCCACTCAATTAAGCACCAAAAGAGAATAAATTCCAACACCAAATTTAGAGGCCAAAGAATAAAAGCAAGAAACAATTTAATTGAAGAAAACAGTACCACACAAATGGAGTTAGATTGTGACAACTAGAAAGAGGTCCAAGAATATTATACAAGCAAATAAAGGTACTAAAATAAAGGTAGGCACACAAAATGAAACCTAAGAATAGCACTAGAATAGATTTCAAAATAAAAAACAGCACCACTGGAAAATTGTTGTGGGCTAGAGAACGTGTTTTTCCCCAATTTATGCTGAGATTCCCTTTTGGAATTTGCCTCTTAAAATTGATATGCAAGATATTCAAGATCTTAACTAAAATCTGGCTTTGGAATCACTCCAAACGCATTAGCCATTTTTTTTAATAAGTTTTTCAATTTCAGTGTTCAGTTACGCCAACTGTAGCGCCCAGATTTGCACACTGATTTTAAAATATTTATCATTTTTTTCTATTGACTCTTTTGAGCTGATTCTTTTTTTTGTCTTTTCTGTAACAGCCTAATCTTGCATATTCCAGAGAATCAAAAGTTTCCTATGAGTGAAAATAATTTTCTGGAACAAAACAGCCAGCACAGAGAATGTAAAAACAGGGGATTCTGGAAAATAAAACTGGAAACAAAAACAGCAAGAGACCAAAATTTAAACACAATGGAGTTTGTGAAATAGAATTTGTGTAGGATCTAAACACAAATATGAACTCAAACTAAAAATTAAAAAGGCACCAAAAGATCAAATCACAGCAGTTTCAAAACAAATATTTAGACCAAAATCAAGAAACAATCAAGCCAAACAAAGGACTACTATGAATTGATGACATTGTGGATGAACATGACTTGACAAAACATATATCGGTTCAGAAATTAAAGACTCAAAGAGCATAATATGAATCAAATTAAAAGTGCAATAAAGACTAAAAAAAAACCTAAAAGAAAACAGAAACTCAAAGGTGTATGGAATCCTATCACAAATTGCACAAGAATTGTTCAAGATCAATTGAACAAAGTGCACCGGTTGGATCTTCCAAATAGCACACCAAAACAAATTAAAATTTAAAAAACAGCAAGAAAATTATGGAAACAAGATGAACAACATGAAATAAAGAAGAACAAAAATGAAAAGACCAAGAACAACTCATCTTTGAAGAACCTATGCTCATGATACCAAATGATGGCAAATTCATGAAGTTCTTCTTAGAATCATGTGAAAGATGGTGCGGAAGCCATGGATGTGTATGTGCAAGATCCTCCTAGGAGCTATGGTGATCTTGAAGGTGCATGATATGTATCGGATTAGGGAGGTTCGGCCAGCCCTATGGTAGGTGATGAAGATGAAGATTAGGTCCTAGAAACTAGGCAAAAGCAAAGTATGCGACAATGTTGGCAGCATAACTTTACTCTCATTAATCTTGCCAATACAAGGTGTAGGCTCCTCTTTTTATAGGCTAAAGAGGACCAGATTTAATGACCTAAATGCTACACAAATGTAAGCCAAATGAAATGGAAAATGTGAAGCACATGGGTGCACATGGCACATGGGTGCACATGGTCCTTTATTAGTAAAGTCTTATAGAAACCTTTAACTAATCAAGGTTAATGCTTCCTTAATTCTAATGTGCAGAAAAATAAACATTTGTCCACATGGCTATGCTATTTACACCCCAATTAAAGCTAAACTACACTTGTTGGGCCTTCACGGAATATGTGCTATTAGGCCTTTTCCCATTCATAGCTTGATCCAAGTCTTCTTGTTCTAAACACTCTTGGCTTGGTCTTAGACGCTCCTAGCTTGATCTTAGACGCTCCTAGCTTGATCTTTAGACGCTCCTAGCTTGGTCTTAGATGCTTGGCTTGGCTCTAGACGCTCTTGGCTTGGGGTCTAGACGCTCTTGACTTGGCTCTTGCCTTTCATGGAAGGTTGTGCTTGACCCTCTTCCATCAGATACTCCCCAGTCACCTGCCCTGTGACCAACTGTGAATCGCTCTTCGCCAAGAGGCTCTGTGCGCCCATTTCCATCACATATTCCGTGAAGGCCCATCAAGTGTAGTTTAGCTTTAATTGGGGTGTAAATAGCATAGCCATGTGGACAAATGTTTATTTTTCTGCACATTAGAATTAAGGAGGAGTTAACCTTGATTAGCTAAAGGTTTCTAGAAGCCTTCACTAATCTAGGGACGGTTTTGTAAAGCCATGTGCACCCATGTGCTCCATGTGGCCCATGTGCCTCCATGTGCCACTTCTTTACATTTCATTTGGCTTACATTTGTGTAGCATTTAGGTCATCAAATTTGGTCCTCTTTAGCCTATAAAAAGAGGAGCCTACACCTTGTATTTTAAAGATTAATGAGAGTAATGTTATGATGCCCACATTGTGCCATACATTGCTTTTGCCTGTTTCTAGGACCTAATCTTCATCTTCACCATCTATCCAAGGGCTGGCCGAACCTCCCTTCTTCCATACACATCATGCACCTTCAAGATCACCATAACTCCTAGGAGGATCTTGCACATCTCAATCCATAGCTTCCGCACCATTTTTCACAACATCCAAGAAGAGCTCCATGAGAATGCCATCATCCAGTGTAGGGTCTCATCATGTCAGGGGACAACTGCAACTTATTAAACGGTGACCAAAACATGACATCTGCAGAACTGCTCTGGTTTACGAGAACCCTGTGCACCTTTCTTCCAGCTGTGACAACCGAAATGACCACGGGGTCATTGTCATGTGCGACAACATCTCGTAGGTCAGCCCTTGTGAACACAAGGTCTGACTCCCACTGATCATCTGAATCATCCTCAGCAACTGAGTTCACTGCCCTCACATACCTCTTGCGTTGAGAGGCAATGGGTCCTCCTCCAGAAAAGCCACCAGAGATTGGCATTTCATGTGCTTGATCCTCCTCTAGCACTGTTAGGGCTGCGGTGGTGACAGGCCCAACAAGATAATTCTTCAGAAAGCCATTCTTCACGAGCTCATCCAACTGATGGCCCAGCGCCAAGTAGTTATTGATATGGTGTCCAAACGCCTTGTGGAACTCGCACCACCAGTCTTTACGAGGTCCTAGCACCTTGTTAACCTGTCAGCTATGTTGGGCACAACAATAAGATCCTTCAGCTCCATCACGAAATTGTGCCTTAACGGTCTATTTCCTTTCCTCACCTGCCTGTCCCCCTCTATTGTCCCCTTGCCTTGGGCCTCCTCGCCTCGTATGGGCGCTTCCTGTCTTGGTTCTTCCTTCCCCTCGTGGCCTCGTTGACCCTGGCAGGTTGTGCACGCGACGACGCTCTCGGGCGTGTGGGTGCGACACTCGTGCGCTTCTCACATACCTCGCCCTCAGTGGCGATATGTTCCACAGTGCGACGCCTTATCTCAGCAAAGGTTCGGGGACGGTTGCGGATGATTGACTCGCAAAAAGGCCCAGGACAGACCCCCTTCCTAAACGCGTAGACAATCATGGGCTCCTCCGTGGTGCCAACCTTCACCACCGGGGCCCCAAAGCGGTTAATATACTCCTTCAAGGTCTCGCCTTGATACTGCTTCACATCAAACAAGTCGTACGAGACCGGCTGTGGAGCTCTGTTTGCTAGATACTGCTCCCTGAACAGCTGCGAGAGTTGTGCGAAGGAGGTGATATGGCCATTCAGAAGACTAATGAACCAATCCATGGCCATCCCAGTCAAAGTGCTCATGAAGAGCTTGCACTTCACGGCGTCAGAGCTGCCTACCAGCATCATTTTTGTATGGAACGCAATGAGATGTGCTTCGGGGTCCTCCATCCCTGTGAAGGTTACCTTGGGGCCCACAAATGTGTTGGGGATCACTGTCTCCAGTATCGGCTGCGAGAACGGTGTAGAGAACTCCCTTGGGGGAGTGGCACCCTCGGGCTCATCCCCGTCGCGTAGCCCTGAGTTGTTACGCCACCCGCGACGCAACTCCTCATTCATGCGACAGAGTTCCTCATTTCTCGCCTGAGATGCTGCGAGATTCTCCTGCATACGCTCTTGCTCAGCCTTCGACGCTGCCATTGCCTCCTGTAGTCCCTGCATCATACCCATGACCTGCTGCATGGTCATCTCTTCGCTCTCAACGCGCGTCGAACCTTGCCTCGTGGACCTCATCTTCTGCGGTTTCAGGAACTTCTTCTAACTGTCGTGCAACTCCAAGGGATAAAGAAAACGTTGGGAACTCGAACTCAAACAGACACGATCAAACAGTGAACTGAACCGAAGGCAATCGGTGAAAATGCACTGTTCCGACCGGTTGACCTGGGACGTCTTTGTGCGCAACCTCACCCGTCAGCTAGGGACTCCTTCCCACTGGTTACCTGTGGATTCCTGCAAAGAAGGACAAAGGGGCGCCCTAGCGGCCGTTTGCACTCCGACGCTCAAGTCAGCTAGCAAGAAACACCAAAACTCTACACCTCCGTATCGAAGCACTGTGACTGGCACTCTGAAGGTGGTCTAATGAGACTGTGTATCGTGTATCTTTCTCCCTCTGGCAAACAACCACCCTCTCTCTAGTCCCTTGTCCGTAATCTCAAGACTCGAGCAAGTAACTAGAGTGTACTCTGGGAAAGTCTGCCAAAAGTTCCAACCTCGTTTCCAACATTCAAGGCGCTATTTAAGCTACTCCAGCATTCAAAACGCCTTAAAGCGCATTTAATTATAAAACGTTCAATGCATTTAAGACGTTTAAACCGCTTGGGAGCATTTATAGTACCTTAAACGCTCGAAACGGAAACTGTATTAAATAACTTTAATTACCTTGTACCTGACAAAATGGCGTTTCTATTATGACTTGGCTGCTGTATACGTGGAGGGCCTCACAGTGCCGTGACCCCATCTGGGGGTATTTCCTCGTGTGAGTCCTCCTACCTGGGAGTGCATCTGCGCAAGGGGTGACTTTTTGGGTGGCAACTCATGCCCCCAAACATCTAGTCACTCACTTTGAGAGTGTATCTACCTTCCTCTCGTACCCTGCACTTGGCTACCCTGGGCGTGACCCTCCTCTTGAGTCGTATCTATCCCAAGGGCGTCTCTGGGGCGGCATGGGCGTTTCACCAGTCAGGTTGCTCTCCACTAGCGCTATTACTATGGCCTTAAAGCCACCTTTCTTTTCTCTTTATTGCTACCCCGGGTTATCGGGGTTTGAGGCCTTCCCACGGCGTCGCTCCCTCCATGGTCTTTCCTACCCAAGGGTATCGAGGAGCAACACTGTGATTGCCTTGCTTTTGTGACATTTGACCTTGGCGACGCCCTACTTGGGCGACGCCTTGACTTGGCGATGCCTTCACCTGGGCGACGCCTTACCTTGACGACGCTTCCTCTCGGCGACGCCCCGCCTCGGCGATGCTTGCACTTGGCGTCTCCTCACCTAGGCGACGCCTTGTGTTGACTTTGACCCCGACGTTGACTTTGACCTTGACTTTGTCAACGCTCGGATACGGGACGGTACATGCACCACTTTCACAACGAACAGTGGCTCTTGGTAAAATCTCAAAGGAACTGAATCGGAAACTGCAACTGGAAAACTGAACACTTGCAGTGGGACTAATGTTTTAGATCGGGCCCACGGTGGGGGCCAAATGTTCCCGCCGGTTGACCAGATTGTGCTTCGTGCGTATCAAGGACTCCCTCGTCTTTGTTCTAAATCCCCACCCTTCACCGCCGTGAGTACCTGAAAGAAATGAACAAAGGGGCGCCCTCGCGGTCGTTTGCACTCTAACGATCAAGTCAGCAAGCGAGAAACATTAAAAGACACACCTCCGTATCGGAGCACCGTGAATGAATGCTCTGAAGGTGGTAAAATAACTGAGTAACTGATTTCTCTCTAATTGCCTGTGCGTACAGTGGGTTCGCAAGCAAGCAACTAGAATGTGCATCTGGTGCAAGGGGTGACTTTCTGGGTGTCAACTCATGCGCCCCAGCCTCTAGTCACTCGCCCTGGGAGTGTATCTACCTTGCTCTCGTACCACGCACATGGTTCGCCCCCGGGGAGTGGCCCTCTCATGGGTTGTATCTGTCCCAGGGGTCTCCCAGAGGTTGCGTGGGTACTTCACAAGTCAGGTTACTCCTCACTGGTACTGGGAATATGGCCTTGAAGCCACCTTTCTCTTCTCTTTATTACTATTCTGAGGTATTGAGGCCCCTCGTGGTGTCGCCCCCTCCACGCTCTTTCCTACCCGTGGGTATCGGGGGGTGATACCGTCGATGCCTTAACCTGGCGACGCCTACACCTGGCGACGCCTCATCTTGGCGACGCCTTAAGCGGTCAACCTGTCGACTTTCCTCCCTGGTCTCCCTAGATGGGTCCCACAATATGTTTGACTTTGGCTTTGACTTTTGACTTTTGACTTTGACTTTGACTTTGGTCAACGCCCGGGCACGGGACGGTACATGACCTGATGGACCCCCATCAGATTATTTGTTGTGAAGGTTCGAGGTGTCTTCAGGGTTTCCTTATGACAGTCCTCTCTCTGCCCCCCTTGCCTGAACTGACAAGCTTAGCTAGCAAGTCAGCTCGGGCATTCTGCTCTCTAGGAACGTGTACCAACTCAAACACCAAGAACGAGCCCTTCAGAACTTGGACGTACCCTAGGTACGTGACCATCTGAGGGTCTTTGGCTTGGTATTCTCCCGTCACCTGAACCGTGACTAGTAGGGAGTCACTCTTCGCCAACAAACTTTGCGCACCCATCTCCTTGGCTAGCAGCATGCCAACGATGAAGGCTTCATACTCCGCTTGGTTGTTGTTGGCCTTGAAGGCGAACCGTAGGGCCTGCTCGATCAATAGCCCGTTTGGTCCCTCCTAGATGACGCCAGCTCCGCTGCCTTGCTGGTTAAAGGACCTATCTACAGAGAGCACCCATCGGAAGTTGGCTTCCTCTTGGTGTGCATCTACCGAGGAGAACTCTACCACTAAATCTGCGTAGACTTGACCTTTGATAGGACCTCGGTGCTCGTACTGGACATCGAACTCTGATATTTTCCCTGCCCATCATACCATCCTTCCCACCACGTCTAGCTTCTGTAGGACCTTGCAGATAGGTAGGTCTGTCATCACCACCATGGTAAAACTCTAGAAGTAGTGGCGAAGTCTCCTTGCTGAGAACACCACTGCCAGGGCTGGCTTATCTAGGGCCTGGTATCTTACCTCAGACCCTTGCAATACTTTGCTCACAAAGTATATTAGCTTCTGCACTTGGTCCTGCTCCTGTACAAGGACCGAACTGATCGCCCGTTCTGTCACTGCGAAGTACAGGCAGAACAAAGTACCCAACTGCAGTTTGCACAACACTGGGGGACTGGCCAGGTACTTCTTCATCTTGAGGAACGCCTTCTTGCACTCCCTGGTCCAGATGAACCTGTTGTTCCTCCTTAGGCACTGGAAGTAAGGGTGACCCTTGTCTTCTCCAGCTGATACAAATCTAGACAGAGCGACCATCCGCCCTATCAATTGTTGTACCTCTTTCACCAACATCTGGCTTCTCATTGCGAGGATTGCAGCGCACTTCTTGGGGTTCGCCTCTATCCCACGCTCGGTGAGTAGGAAACCCAAGAACTTACCCACTTCCACCCCGAACACACACTTCTTGGGGTTTAACTTCAATTTGTACTTGGCTATCTTTGTAAATAGCTCTTCTAAATCAGCAACATGTTGATCCTTCACCTGTGAGGTCACCACCATGTCATCCACATAGGCTTGCACATTTCGCCCTATCATGGGCGCGAGCACTCTGTCCATCAGCCTCTGGTATGTGGCGCCTGCATAATTCAGCCCAAAGGGCATCACTGTGTAACAGTAGCAAGACAACTTTGTCATGCACACTATCTTGCATTCGTCCCTGGGATACATCTTAATCTGGTTATATCCAGAAAAAGCATCTAGGAAGCTGAGCATCCTGCAGCCCGATGCACTATCCACCAAGGCGTCAATGCTTGGTAGAGGGTAAGAGTCCTTCGGACAAGCATTGTTGAGGTCCATGAAGTCAACGCACATCCTCCACTTTCCGTTGGCCTTCTTCACTAGGACCACGTTTGCCAACCATTCAAGGTACTGGATCTCCCTTATGTGGCCAGCGCTCAACAACTTCTTCGTTTCTTCCTTTATGACCTGTCGCCTCTCCTCGTTGAACTTTCTACTTCTCTGGCGGACAGGTCGGACCTGGGGGTCCATCGTAAGCCGATGGCATAGAAATTCAGGGTCTATGCCAGGCATGTCCAAGGCGGACCATGTGAAGGCATCCAGGTGTCGTGCTATGACCTCGGCGATCTGGTTTTGCGTCCCTTGGCCTAGTGATTTGCCAAGTTTGAACATCATGCCTCCAATCCCCTTCTCCAGGATGTCTCCTGATGGTTCGGATAGCCTCTCCTGGCGATCTTAGCCCGGGCGACCCCTTCTTCACTTGGTGCTCGGGTGGTGACCAAGAACAACCCTCTCTTTGTCTTGAGGTTATTCTCGTAGCATCTCTTAGCCTCTTTCTGGTCTGACTTGATGGTGATCACCGTTCCTCCCAAGTCAGGTAGCTTCATCTTCACGTGCCTCGTTGACGCCACCGCCCTCAAGCTGTTCAGTGCGGGTCTACCCAACAGTATGTTGTACGCTGAGGGGGCGTTAACCACAAGGTACCTGATGTTCTCCGTGCGAGAGGCGACACCACCTGTGAAGGTGGTTCTCAGCTCTAGGTGCCCCCGCACTTCCACCTGGTCTCCCGCAAAACCATACAGACAGCCAGTATAAGGCTTTAGTTAATCAGGAGACAACTGCAGCTTGTTAAAGGTCAACCAGAACATCACGTCGACCGAGCTTCCCTGGTCCACCAGCCCACGGTGTACCTTTCTCCCTGCGGTCATTATTGAGATCACCACTGGGTCGTTGTCGTGGGGGACGACATCTCGGAGGTCGGCCTTGGTGAAGACAAGGTCGATGTCAAGGGCCTGATCTGCCTCTTGCGCCTCTACTAATATCACCGCTCATGCATACTTCTTCCGCTGAGAAGTGATGCATCCTCCACCTAAGAAACCCCCTAAGATAGTATGAATCTCGCCATGGACGAGCATCTCGTGCACCTGATCTCCTTCTGGCACTGTCAAGTTCTACGCTCCCTGTGACTCCACCAAGTAGTCCTTCAGGAAACCATTCTTCACCAGCTCGTCTAACTGATGTCCCAATGCCAAATAGTTACGTTGGGGTGGCCAAACGCTTGGTGGAACTCGCACCAGGCATTCTTGTTAGGCCTCAACTTCTTGACAGTCTTTGCGGCAATCTCTCTGCTATGTTTGGTACAACGATTAGGTCTTTCAATTCCACTAGGAAGTTATGCCTTGGTGGCACGTTCTCCCTCGTGCGCCCCCTGGTTTGGGCTTCCTGGGCTCATAAGGTTGCTGCTTTGCTGGGGCCCTCTTCTCCGTCGTTGCCTCATGCACCCTCATGGGCTGAGGTCGACCTGGTGCTCGCGGGTGCAAGGGAACAACGCATGTGCGCTTCTCGTTGACTTCTCCCTCCGCGACAATATGAGCCACCGCTTGACGCCTAATCTCGCTGAAAGTCTTGGGGCGGCTCTTGATGAGCGATTCACTGAAAGGTCCCGGCACGATCCCCTTCCTGAACACGTGTACAATCATGGTCTCGTCCTTGGTGTTCAGCTTCACCACTTGTGCCCCAAAACGATTGAGGAACTCCTTTAGGGACTCTCCCTGATACTGCCTCATGTCGAAAAGATCGTAAGAAATTAGTGGGGGAGCCCAATTGGCTATATATTGTTCTCTGATCTACTTAGAAAGTTGCGCGAACGACATCACGTGGCCATCAGGGAGGCTGATGAACCAATCCAGTGTTGTGCCCGCCAGCGTGCTCATGAGCAGCTTGCAACGCACCGCGTCAGAGCCCCCAACCAACATCATCTGCGTATGGAAGGCCGTGAGTTGAGCCTCTGGGTCCTCTACACATGTGAAGGTGGCTTTAGGCCCCACGAACGTGCCTGGTATCACGATGTCCATGATCGCTTGTGAGAATGGCATTGGGAAATCCCTGGGTAGTGTGGCAAGTTCTTGCTCTTCCACCTCACGTTCCTCTCTGCCTGAGTCTACAAACTCTTGCGCAATTCCTCATTGGTTCTGCGCAGTTCTTCGTTTCTCGCTTGCGACGCAGCCAGATCAATTTGGATGCGTTCTTGATTCGCTCTTCATGTCGCCACCATTTCTTGGAGGGCCTGCATCATTTCCATGATTTGTTGCAAGGTGAGGACTCCGTTTGGTGCAACAGATCCTTGCCCCGTGTTTCTCATCTTGATGGATCTTTTTCCTTGCTCTTGTGAATGGGACAAAGTTTTAGATAGTGCCCCACGGTGGGCGCCAAATGTTCCTGCCAGTTGACTCGATTGCCTTCGTACGTCTACGACGATCAACCGCCCAAATCTCTCTGCCTTCGTTCATTCTTTCCTTTGATCAAACACCTGAAATTGTAAAGACAAAGGGGCGCCTTAGAGGCTGTTTGCACTCTGACGCTCAAGTCAGTACTGGGGCTAGGAAACACCAAAACTCTTAGCTTGTAAAAGCTTTGTGTAATCTGTGTGTATTCGCGTAAATGTTGCATACCTTATTAGGTTTGATACTACCCTTTATATACTCTAGGGTTTCCACTGTTTCCGCTACCCGCATTTAGGGTTTTTGAGGGCTTGCCTTAGCGCCGCTATCACCCACTCTTAGGGCAATCTAGCGCGTAAGGCTCCCTTACAGGAGTGCAACCTCTGACGGGATGACCACCTGGCTACCAACTTGTGCACCTAATCTCTGGGCCATCCGTCCAGGGAGTGCCCTAGGTGTTCACGTGTCGTGCATGCAACTTGCCCCTGGAACGTAACCCTAATGGGCCTTAGCTCTTCCAGGGGCTCATTACTTGTGCTACGCCTGAACGCGTCATTCACACCACACGCATGGACCCCTCGTTATCTAGGGTTCTCCCTACTGATAAGCGATGTGTTGTCTGTGATGGATTTGTGTCTCCTTTCTTGCAGTTTTTGTTGATGAATGCAGAAGCTACATGGATTGATGGTGGAACAAGGCTCTCCTAGGAGTTGTGATAGCCTTGGAGGTGCATGAGAAGTAGGAAGAGTAGGAGTGGTTCGGCCAACTCCATTTGTAGGTGAAGGTTTGAAGATTAAAAGCCTATTCCTAAGAAAGTTTAGGCAAGGAGTGAGAATGGCACAATTTTGGCAGCATTTCACTATTCAATTAATGTTGAATTTACATGACCCAAGCTCCTCTATATATAGCAAGAGTGGGCTGAAAATGAAGAGAATTGGACGGAAATTCAAATGTTGGCTCATGGGAAGGTGGCTCCAAAATTCAGCACATGTGAGGTAGGTTCTAGAATTCTTCAATGTGCTAGGAGTTCTAGAACCTTACCCTCCACTTAGGCTAAATGTGGGTTGGACCTAAGTTTAATTAGGACTAGGAAACTCTAATTAAACTTAGGTTAGCATTTTAGGTACCACTTTGCATGTTTCAATAAAAATACAAAAGAATTAAACTATGCTACTTTTGACAAAAAATAAAAGTCTACTCTACACTAGAGTTTATGACATGTAGAATGCGTCCTCTTGACCCCTTTTTGACCATAACTCTAGTTGTTGCCTCAATGTGACATTTTGGTGACCTTTCAATGGATTGGTGTCGGGGCCTCTTCCATCATCCCCTCCCTCTTAAAAAGGATTTGTCCTTAAATCCAAGGCTTTGTCCTCGTCATTAGTAAGGGGATGTATGTGGCTGAATGGTGTCCATCATCTCCTCCTTCTTGAGAAAATCTATCCTCAGATCCACAGGGTTGATCTCGGATAGCAGCCTCTTGCTTTGACAATTATGCTCGTCCTCCCGGATCAAACGTCCATCTATGAGAGTCATCAAATAAAGCAAATGAGTTAGTTTGAGCAGTTGTATAAAAATCAATTATATTAAGTTGCCATGCCTTTTGTTTTTCTATTGTTTTTGGCAACTTAGCATAATATTTCTCTATTCGTTGTTGTATTTGTTCTTTAATCCTCTCATGCATCTTTTTAACAAATTCAATTTTTTTTCCTTCCTTAGGCACAAATTCTTGTGGATTAGGAAATGGTAACAAATCAAAAGGGAAAAGAGGATTAAGCCCACATACAACCTCAAATGGAGAAATATTAATAGTTATATGAGCTACCCTATTGTATTCAAACTCAATATGGAAAAGATACTCATCCCTATAGTTGTGGTTGTCTCTCATGATTACCCTAGGCATAATAGAAAGAGCTATATTTTCAACTTTGTTTTGACCATTCGTTTGAGGATGACTAGAAATTGAAATTTTCAATTTAGTTCTAAATATTTCCAAAAGAGTCATCAAAGGATGGCGTATAATTTTTGGACCTCTATAAAAAACTATGCTTTTAGGTAATCCATGAAATCTTACCATTTCTCTAAAGAAGAGCCTATTCACAACCATAAAATTGGAGTCAAAACCTTTTGTTGTTCTAGGAAGTTCTAATATAAATCCTATGCTTATGTCTTCCCATGGGGCACTTGCAAAAGGTGAAGGAGCATAGAGTTCATGAGACATTGTCTTAGAGTTATTTTTGAAATAAGAAATGCATCTAGGGTAATGTCTTTGAATATCTTTCCTCATGGGTGACCAAAAGAATTTTCCTTTTAAAAGCTCTAGAGTTTTATCAACTCTAAATTGGCCCATGAGTTCTCCTTCATGAAGAATTTCTTTTTTTTATGTGTGAAGGTAGTCTCGTTGGTACGACCATTGAGCATGGAAATTTTAACACTTTGCAATGGTCGTCTCAATAAGATATGACAAGTTTCTTTAGGCACTACATCACATAAAACTTTATCTTTGTAGGTGCCTATAGATAACTTGACCTTCACTTGTTGGTGATATCTTAGCACATATTCAAAATAATCTACTACATTTTTATCTATGCAATCCTCCTTTAAGGATTCTTTTTCACTATGCTTGCAAGGGGTGTTGTAAGATATTCCTCATTCTTTATAGATCCATCTTCTTCTTTTTCAAACAACCCCTCACTTAACTTTTCTATTTCTTTCTTCTTTATTTTCTCCTTTTCTTCACTCTCACTAGTTTCTTTTTCTTGGCTAATATTGTTAGCATTGTTCCTTAAGATCATAGATCTTTCATTAGAACAATGAGATGCTAATTGACTCTTACCAAGATATTCTAAACATTGAATTATTCTAGTGTGAGTGTGTGAGATATGCTCGACTAGGTTTTGGGAAAGTTTTAGAGATGTTTCTTTTATATGTTCTTCCCCTCTTTGGAACTCATCCTTGTCATAAGATACAGAGTATGAACTTTGTTTTTGACTTGATTGTTTTCTCAAAATTTGTTTTTCAACTTTAATGCTAAGTTGAATCAAGTCGTTTAAATCGCTATAAGGTGAAAGTTCAACTTTGTTTCTTATCTCAAGTTTGAGACAACTTAAAAACCTAGATATGGTGGTATGGTTGTCCTCATTAATCCTTGCCCTTTTTATATATATCGCCATCTTTTGCCTATATTCTTCTACACTTAGATTTTTTTTGATGAAGTCCTTGGAGTTTGTCCATTGACTTCCTTTTGTAGGATGAGGGAATATGGCGACATGTCAAGGCTCCCCTAAGGTCATTCCAATATGTAATGGGAGGGTCCTTGTGGAGATGTCTCTCTCTTTTTAGGGCAATCCACCAATTCATAGCATTTCCTTGAAAACTTAAGATGGCTAAGGTTACCTTTCTTTCCTCCCTTACTCTATGGAAAGCAAACAATTGTTCTACGTTCATTTCCCAATCTAGGTAGGTTTCTTCATTTTCTTTCCCATGGAAATAAGGTAGATCTACCCTAACCTCCTTAGTGCTTTCTTGTTCTTTTCCTTCTCTTCTAGTTCTCCCAGGGGGTGGTTGATAATATTCATTTATCCTAAGACTTTCTTCCCCAAAAGATTCATGATTGTGAGAACTAGATGCATGTGAATATATTTTTTTAGATTTTTGAGAGCTTTCATCCTTTTCTTTAGCCATTTTCAACTCTTTGATTTGTGCCTTATGTTTTAATTGTCTATATGAGAGTGATTGAAAGTCCTTGGCTAATTGTTTTAAAAGAGTTTAATGGACTTTATATCACTTTCACTAGATTTAGAAGAGTGAGTTGACATGACTAAAGCTTTGTGTTAAAAGTATTTTACCTCAATAAAGAAAAGGAAAGTAATGAAGGTAGCTTTCCAGGAAAGAGAGGTGGATCACTAGGATCTCTTAAGTACCAAGTCTTTCCTTGCCAAAATCTATCCTTCAAGACTTCACACAATTCTTTTTCTAAGTAATTTACTTAGATCACAATTAGGAATGAAAAGTCAATTTTTATGCAAAGGAAAACAATGCAAAGCAATTAAACAATGCAAATCAAGTTATTAACGTAAAGCAATTAGCTAAGCACAATTAAAGATTGCTAACTACAAAGCTTTAAGCTATACGATTCCTAAGGTGAGGCTTCTAGACACTTGGAGCCTTTGAAGACACATTCACCGTCTACACGTGATTAATCCACTAATTAATCAAAGGTTAAATTTAATTACAACTCAAAGAAATACAAAGAAATTGAATTACACAAATTAAAAATTCAGATTTCCTATACTATGCACTTCTTGGCTAGTAATTGCTCTTCTTTGTTGTGTTCTCCAAAGTGTATGTGTTTGTATTTGTATTTGTATTTTGCTGCAGCTCCTTTCCTTAACCTCTTATGATTAAACAATTAAATTCTCCAAAATAGTACCTACTAAGTAGAGATAGACTCACCACAAAGTCAACTCCACTTAACAAGCACCAATTGGATTTTATCCACCAACAATTTAGAGGTCAAGAAAAGAAAGCAAGAAACAAATTAAAATTTAAAAACAGTACCACAGCAAATGGATTTGAATTATGTTACACAACTTAGAAAGAGTGTAGAATGATATTGGACAAGAAAATAAAAATAGACACTCAATAAAGGATAGCACACAAAAGGAACCTAAAGAAAGGCACTAGAATTTATTTGAAAAACCAAAACAGCACTACTGGAAAATTAAGGTTCAGAAAGAGTGACTTAAAAAAATTTATGCTTAGCTGGCTATTTTTAATTTGCTTATGAAAATTTAACCACAAACGATTCAATGTCTTAGCAAACTTTTGGCGCTGGAATCACACCAAAAACATGCACCAAATAATTGTGATAAATTTTTCAAAATCACTATCCAACTATCGTATATTTTGGCGCAAGAATGCACTCTTTTCTTATTTTATTTATCATTTTTTTTCTATTGTTTTTTCATCTTATTCTTTTTTTCTTGATTTTCTAACACATCAAACTGTATTAATACAAATTTCAGAATTTTTCTTCAACGTATTAAAATTTCATAACAAAAAACAGCCAATGCAGAATTTGAAAAACAGAAAAATCCTAATTCTGGAATTTAAAAACAGAATAAGAAACTTCAAAAACACAATGGAATAGATGTATATGAATTTGTATGGAACTAGCATACAAATATGAACTCAAACTAAAAGAAAAATGCACCAAAGGATCAACAAACAAAGAAATATAATTCTGGACTCAAATCAAATCAAGAAACCAAAATTATCAACAAATTCAGCACAGCAAGGATTTGATGACAAATTAGGAAATACATGACTAGACAAAACATCATAGGATTCAGAAAATAAAATGACTCAAGAAACATCATATGAACCGAATAAAATTTCAAAACAAGATCAAACAACCTAAAATCAAAACAGCAACACAAACTATATGGAATCCTACACAAAATTGCACAAGGATTGCTCAAGAACAATTGAACAAGATGCACCGATTGGAATTTCCAAACAGCACACCAATTCAAAACGAAAATTAAAAAACAACAAGACAATATGGAAGTGATGAACAACAAGGAATCCATAATCAAACAAAAAAATTAAAATGAAAGAAGACACTTAACTCTTGTAGAACCATAGCTCATGATACCAAATGATGGGTTTGTGTCTGCTTTCTTGCAGTTTTTGTTGATGAGTGCGGAAGCTCCATGGATTGATGGTGGAACAAGGCTCTCCTAGGAGTTGTGATAGCCTTGGAGGTGCATGAGAAGTAGGAAGAGTTGGAGTGGTTCGGCCAACTCCCTTTGTAGGTGAAGGTTTGAAGATTAAAAGCCTATTCCTAAGAAAGTTTAGGCAAGGAGTGAGAATGGCACAATTTTGGCAGCATTTCACTATTCAATTAATGTTGAATTTACATGACCCAAGCTCTCTATATATAGCAAGAGTGGGCTGAAAATGAAAAGAGAATTGGAGGAAAATTCAAATGTTGGCTCATGGGAAGGTGGCTTCAAAATTCAGCACATGTGAGGTAGGTTATAAAATTCTTCCATGTGTTAGGAGTTCTAGAACCTTATGCTCCACTTAGGATAAATGTGGGTTGGACCTAAGTTTAATTAGGAGTAGGAAACTCTAATTAAATTTAGGTTAGCATTTTAGGTACCACTTTGCATGTTTCAACAAAAATACAAAAGAATTAAACTATGCTACTTTTGACAAAAAATTAAAGTCTACTCTACACTAGAGTTTATGACATGTAGAATGCGTCCTCTTGACCCCTCTTTGACCATAACTCTAGTGGTTGCTTCAATGTGATATTTTGGTGGCCTTTCAATGGATTGGTGTCGGGGCCTCTTTCATCAGTCTGGGACCCACTTCTTGTGGCCCAGCTCTACTATTTGAGTCACCGATGTCCTATGTCACATCGCCCTCACTGTATTTCTGAGGACACATCTGCACATCCTGGTGAACGACGTCTGACCCCTCTTCGGCACCTTGACTCACGTGCCTTGCGAGACACTGGCCCATGCCGCTCATGGGACCCAGCTTGCGTGGCCCACCATTACTAGCAGTCAACGATGTTCGAGGACTGGTCGGTACAGGTACTCAATTAAAAGATAGCATACAAAAGGAACTTAGAGAAAAGCACTAGAATAGGATGAAGAAAACCAAAAAACAACACTACTGGAAATTTGTATAAAATGTGCGTGACTTTACAAATTTATGGTAAACTGGATAATGCGAACTGGAAGTGAAACTTTAAAATACTGAAACTTCAAGATCTTATCTCAATTTAGGCACTGGAATCACACAAAAACAGTATACCAATTAATTGTGATAAATTTTCTAAAATCACTACCACTCACTGTTTTTTTTTTTCGCGTCAGAATTGCACTCTGTACGTATTTGATTTATCATTTTTTTGTAGTTTGAATTTTGATATAGTTCTTTTTTTCTCTCTTTTGTAACACTTCGAACTACTCAGATCCAGAAATTCAGATTTTTTCGCCAAAAAAATAAATTTGCATAAACCATTTCAGTCAGCACAGATTCAGGAAAAACAGAGGAAATCTATTCTGGAATTAAAAAAAAACAGCATTGAGAACTTCAAAAGACACAATAGAATTGATGTTTATGAACTTGTATGGATCTAACACACAAGTATGAACTCAAATCTAAATATAAAAATGCACCAAAGGATCAAAAACAGAAATATAAAACTGCACTCAAATAAAATCAATCAACCAAAATTATCAAGAAAAGTATTACATAGAATTGATGACATTTTGGGAGAAACATGACTTGACAAAACTTATGTGGATTCAAAAATCAAAATGACGCAAACAAAATTAATTTGTACCAATTAAAAACAGCAAGAAAGACTCAAATACAGTAAAAACAAAACAGCACACACCAAAAAGGAACCTAAAAAAAATTCTGCACAAAATAAGGTGCTGGAAAAACAAATTGCTTGAATTAAAAGTGTCAAGTCAACTCAAAAACAAGAACAAACCCATGGCTCATGATACCATATGATGTGAGTTGGTATATGAAAATACACTTTCAAGAATCGGATCAAGATTCTACAAGCAATTCAAGAACACAAATCAAGAAACCCATTTCAAGAACATGAACCGAATAGAACATCAACAAGTAATTCCAATTGATTAAAACAAGAACCAAAGACAAACTATTGATTAGAAACATTCAATAGCAACATTTGACCGATGGAAAATGAAGAACAAGAAACATAACATGTGTTTAGAGTTTTTGATATAGAATGGGTATGGAAGAAGAAGATGAAGAGTTGAAGAAACTTATGTCGTTGAAGACAATGGGAGTGATCACGCCACTTGGATGGTGGAAGGCTCCAATATGAGTGAGAGTGCCGCCACTTGAGGATTCCCAAGACCCACATGATAAGAAAAAGAGAAGGAGAGCAAGTCTCACAAAGAAACCACTCAAATTCAAAAGAGTAACTTCACTTTCAATTTCGATATTCAACTTGTCTTTACAACAGGTTGAAATTTCGAATCAACGGGTTGTTTGACACATAGTGGATTTTAAAATGATTTGGAAAATCTTTGCCTTTGCCTTTGCTTTCAGACAAAAATCAATCGGTTGTTTCTATAAATCAATCGGTTGTTTTTCTGAAAACCTTAATAGAATTATGTTAAGTGGTTTTAATATATTTTTAATGATCCTAACTGTCTTGGCTCCTTAATTAAATGTTTTTGACTACTTAGTTGGCCTATATAAAGGTGGTTTTACGCTCCTAATCTTGAAGGAAGAAAAAGATTTTATCAAAAATAGTTTTTCCAGGATTTGAAAGAGTTTTGGATTATTCTCAAGTGTGTGGAATAGGATTGGGTTGTGCTTCTGAAATTTAAGCTTTATAATACCCAGGTGTATTCTATCCCTTCTTCCTTGATCATTGTATTTATGTATTTGTGTTGCCAAAGAGTGTTGTGTGTTTTTGAGGGGTTCAAGATCAACACTCTTGGTGAGGTTTTGGCTAAGAAGTGTTAAGTGTTCTTGAGGAGTTCAAGATCAACATTCTTAGTGTATTTTGTAATCTAGGTTTGATTACATAGTGGATTCTTGGTGGTTAGCTGAGGACTAGATGTAGCTCTTGGTTAAGAGTGAACCAGTATAAACATTTTGTGTGAATTTCTCATTCCCTACACTCATTAAACTGTTTTATCTTTGGTTTTTAAATTTTCTAGTATAAACAACTGGTTGTTTCGTAAAAACAACACGTTCATTTTCTACATCAAGCATAAAAACAGTTTTATATTTGGCTGGACAGATTTTCCATCGATTAATTCTTCATAGCTTTTCACTCTACCTTCAATACTTGCGAAAATCTTTCAAAAACAATTAACCCCCTTCTTGTTTAAGGCCTACAATTCTAACATTATGGCTTGCCACAACCGAAACAAATATAGTTAGCAGAATTAGACTCATTCTGTTTAGAAACATACCTATTTTTAGACTGAAACCATTCACGATTTTTCTTCTTTTCAAATCTGTGAAATTTCTTTGTGAGTAGGCTTAAGGTTTCATCCTAATCTGAATCATATTTATCCTCACTTAACTCCTTCTTTTGTGCACTAGCCTTAAAATCTATATTCCTTACTTGCTTTTCATAAGTTTCTTACTCTTTTAGTTTGTTCAACTCTATATCGTGTTCTCTCAACTTTCCAAATAGAGTTGATGTAGATAGTGTTGATAAATCCTTGGTGATCCTGCCGGCAACTTGAACGTGGGTGAATCGCTTCGTAACACTCTCTGCCCTGTCTTCGCGACTGCGTCTCCTGAAGAATCACCTTCTGAACTTTCTCTCAGATGTCTTCAAAATGTGACCTGCAAAATACACAGACGGCGCCTCTAGCGGCCGTTTGCACTCCGACGATCAAGTTAGTTCAACAGAACCACCAGAAACTGGAAACTAGTAATGTGTGTGTGAGAAAAAACTTGCACTCTGTTTTTCGTCTATCTTTTTTCTCCTCCCCCCCCTCTCACTCTGATTCTGCCTTTTATCTCTCTTTTCCTGCTTCTGGGCATAACAGAATTCTGTTATGCTTTTCTGGCATGTGTCAGAACCCTGTCATGCTTTTCAGAGAAAGCGTACCTTCAGAATCAGCAATGGGGAGCGTGAGAGTCTGCGCATGTCTGCGCTTGGCTGCGCCTGTCTGTACCTTTAGCGGTACGGAGTGCTCTTTTGTCTGGACCGCACCCCTCTCAGATGATGACACGTGGAGGCCTGCAACTCACATCTAACCACACACGTGTCACTTACTGGAAGGGCTCTAGCGCCTCTCTTTGTCTGCCTAAGTTACGCCCTTGCGGAGTATCTTAGGATGCTTCTCTTATCTGGGTAAATTGCATACTCTTAGGAGAGCGTCGGGTGTGGCTGGTCTAGGCGCACTCACCAAACGTTACTCTCTGCGTAGGCGACTTACCCTTCAGGATGACACGCACGTAATGGGTTGAGGGAATCACCAATCACCGACTGGCTTACTAGTTCCCTCAGGCCACTCTCGTGCATGATTCCTTGAGGTGTGCTCATGCGAGGTCCATGCGTAACGCTCTCGCTGGGAACCTTAGTCCCAGTTTAACTGCGTGTAACACGAGACCCCGATGACAATACACCCGATGACTGATCAGTGTTTATTCACTACTCGCGCTCTGCCTCCAGGCGCGAGTCTGGGAACTGGTCTGCTGGTGGTCACTTGGCTACTGACCACCGATCACCATTCTGGGTGATCTATCCCCCGACCTCTCTGCCGCCTGATCTGTCGGTGGTAACTTGGTTACTGACCACCGATCACCTTTCTTGGCGATCGTCCCCCTACCTCTCTGCCACCTGGTCCACGTGTCACCCTGCGAGTGGTCCACGTGGTTCTCTGATGCTGACGTCATCGACTACCGATGACCGTTCGGATCACATGCCCCCCAGTCTCGAGTCGAGAACTCGTTCTCAGCGAAGAGACTAAGTGGTCGTGCCTTCAGTCCACGTGGCAAGTGGGGCCGCCTCACGTGCCACCTCACGTGCTGCTTCTTTAACGTTTGGACTCCCTCTCTTAATCTCGCGACACGTGGCGCCATCGACGGCCAGCGTTGTGCGTCGCTAGCGCTTCTTTCATTCAAATTGGCGCGCCCTTCCACTGTCCCTTCATCTTCTTCATTCGACTTCCAGACTCTCTGCGAACTTCTCTTCTGCGCACCCATCTTTCTTCAAATTCTCTGTGATCCTAATCTCTTACGATCATTCAAAGGTATGGTTTTTCTTTTCCCTGGCCCCTTTTTGGTCATCTTTACCGATTGCATTTATCATTCTAGTTATCATGCATCCATCTTCCCTGTTTTTCTTCTTCTCAACCTGCGCTAGGGTTTTTCTCGTGCTTCCGCCTCGACTTCTACCTCCCCTTCTTTCTCCTTTACCTGGGCATTTCTTTCTCATTTCCTCTCTCTGTTTTTCACCGAACCATCCATCACTCTCTCCCTTTCTATTTCTGACCCTTCGTTTTCCTCCATTGCAGCTATCTCTCGATGGCTCGCTTGAAGCAGACCGCTCGTGTCATTGCCTCTTCTTCTGGTGCACAGCCCTCCGCGAGTGCACCAGCTTCTCCACCGCCTGTTGTCACCTCATTCCATGACAACGCCAAGGTCTATGACTGGGCCCCTCTGGCGTTGCTATCTGAAACGTCCATCTTGCTACCTGAGGACCATCTTAACTCACTTCTGAGCCACGACCCGGACGAACCCTCGTGTTCCATAGACAGGGAAAACGACTTCCACATCCGAGTCCGCATCCCTCCCCGAGGGATGCCCATTTGCGCTGACGACAGGGCCACCAATGGGGTGCCCTTCGTTTTTGTTTACTCCGCGATCTTCAAAAGGTTGAAGCTGCGACTCCCCTTCACCTTCTTCGAGAAAGAGCTGATGATGGAGTTGAACGTCGCGCCCTGCCAACTCCACCCCAACGCCTGGGCCTTCATCCGGGCGTTTCAGATCCTGTGCAACCACTTTGGGCACAACGCCTCGGTGGAGGTGTTTCTTTACTTCTTTGAGGCGAAGAAACCAGGAGATAGGTTTTGGGTCAGCCTGAACGGGGTTGCGGGACGGGTGCTTCTGGGCCTGTACCAGCAGTCCTTCAAAGACTGGAAGGGCAGGTTTTACATGATATCCGCCACCCCACAAAGCCCTCATCTGCTCGAGGGGTACCCCCTCTACTGGGTCCCCCAGGTTCAATTTAAAAAACCCAAGGACCTCGAGACCATGGCCCCCTACGAGCGCGAGCTGTGTGGGCTGCTCCTGGGGGCTAAGTATGACTCCGCTCGCCTCATCAAGGATGAGTTTGATGTGGTTTCCCTGAAGAAATATATAGGTAGTTCTTTCTCTGCCGCCCCTTAGGGCACTTATACCTCCTCATGCATGCTCTTATACGCTTCACCTTGCTTGCGTCTCTTAGCTGTCTAATTTTCCCCTTTCTTGCCTATGCAGATTCAATGTCAGGGAAAGATAGGAGGTTGGCGGTGTTAGAGCTTGCTAAACGCCGAGCGGCCAAAGGGACTGGCTCCTCCTCTTCCACCACTGAGCCAATTGAGGCCCCTCCACTCTCGGTCGCGCCAGCCGAAGGCCCCGAGCCAGGGAAGAAAAGGAAAAGACTGGTGAAGGCTTCTTCACTTGCACCTGCTGCTGCTGCTGCCTCAGTGGAAGAGGAAAGCTCTGGCTCCCCCCTTATTCACCGCCAGAGGAAGAAGCCAGTGGTCGAGGGGGTCTCGTCTCTCCAGCCTGGAGAGATCGAGGTGGTGGAGGTAGAGGAAGGTTCACCACCTCCCCCTCCCTCTACTCGACCTTCCCCAGAGCCCGCATGCCCACCTTCTCCTTGCCAACAATCGCCCCCAGTCTCTCAACCGCCAACTTCCCCCCAGCAGGCCAATCACCTGGTCCATCCGCTCACCCTGCTGGGGGTGTTTCTGCTCAAAACGAGTGTGCCCCGCCTCCACTAACAATCTCCACCGCAAATGCTGAACATGGTAGGTCTGGCTCGCGCCCAAGCAACACTGGAGCCAACCATGAGAACTTCAGCAGAGTTATCTCCATGGTGCGACAGCACATCAGCAACGGGGAGCTCGTCGACTGGAGCGGGGAGGAGATAGATGCACACCTTGCCAAGCAGGTGGTGCTCTCGCTGGAGTTCTCCACCCAGCATCGCAAGCAGAAGGCCCTAGAAAAAAGGGTGAAGGAACTTGAGCACGACAAGGAGTCGCTGCAAAGTGACCTTGAAGCCGCTCAGGGGTCTGTTGAGCTGATGCGAGGCATGGTGGAGAAGGCCAGGAGGGAGTATTTGATGCAGGTCCAAGAGACCATCAAGATGGAGATCTTGATGGGGCAGACTGTTGGTCCTCTGGACTGCAAGGTGGCAGAGCTAGAGGCTGAGAATTCTTCCTTGCGCGAACGGAGTCAGATGGTGGAGGAGTTACAGGCTGAGAACGCCTCCCTACGCCAACAGGATTCTCAGCGGGTGGAGATGCTCAAGTCTGCCAAAGAGGCAACTGCTGCTGCTGAAAGGAAGCTTGAGGAGGCAGTGGGCAAGCTGACTGAAGCTGCCTCCTCCCTTGCTGCCCTCACCACTCAGAGGGATGCTGCAGAGGCTTCGAGGCGAAGTCTGGAGGCGGAGAAAGAGGACTTGATGAACGTGGGCGCTGATTCCCTCATCGATGGATTCGAGTTGGCGCTCGAGCAAGTCCGCTGCGTCCTCCCAGAACTGGACCTTTCACAATTCAGCATTCATCACTCGGTGGTAGATGGAAAACTTAGGCCTCCTACTCCCTGAATCTCTTCCTTTTTGTAAATTTGACTTCTTCTTCTGTACAAAGCTTCATTCTGTAACCTTATGTTTCTGCACCATTCAACTCTTTGTGACTGACAATTGTATGAACATCTCTGGTGATATACCTTGATTTTAACTGCTCAACTTCTCTTTGTATTTTCTTTGGACTTCGCTTATCTTTATGTGCGCGACTAACTGTTAGCTAGTTTAGGTTCAGCGCGATCTTGGGCTTTACCTTTCCTTTCGCACACGACTAAGTGTTAACCAGCTTAGGCTTAGCGCGATCTGCTTGATCACGACTGGCTATTCCCTCAGCTTGGTGTTTAACAGTCCTCGTGCGCTGCTTTGCACTACTAGCCAATTACCGACAACTCATCAGTGATCGCTCTTTAGTCCTTACTTAGCTTTCTCTGTCGCTCTAGCGCTAAGTGCATAAAGGACCTTGACATCGATCGCTCAAAGTGATGCCTCGTCTTGGGGAAAGAAAGTGTTTCTCGCTAACCCCTTTCCCTTTCCCCAAGGTCATCACCCTTTGGCGGGTTGAGTCGCTCATTCCCTGTCTCACTCCTGGGGTGAGAAAGGTTTCTGACTGAGAGTCTTACTGGGCCAATATTGGTGTATGCCAGGTGGGTAAGGACGTTTTGTCAAAACCTTTCCTTTCCCTCCCTTGGTCTTACTAGCACCCCTGGCTTTTCAAACCTTTAACTGCTTGCGCTCACACCTGGGGTGAGGAAGACTTAGATCGGTGCCAGTACTTGCGCCTAGGGCAAGTAGGGCCTAACCAATCACCTGCACTTGCACCTGGGGCAAGGAGGATTTTAACTTTAATACTTGAGCACACTTGATATGCTGGAAATTTTTCTTTAATTGGGTGGCCTCGTTAAAAACCCTCTTTAGGGAAAAGAGTGCCCCCTTGTCTGTTCAACTGTTTCCACCACATACAAAGCATGTGTCTTTTAGCGCGAGAACGCCATTACTGTACTACTTTAACTGAAATAAAATTTTAAATGGGTGGCGTTCCACGTTCTGGGGATTGCTCCTCCTTCCAAAGTCTCTAGGCGATAGGCTCCGTTCTCTAATGTCTCCACCACCCTGTACGGGCCTGTCCACTTTGGGGATAACTTGTTCTGCATGTCATTCTGATGCGCCTTTCTCATCACCAGGTCACCTTCCTGGAAGCGCCTGGGCCTCACTTTAGAGTTGTGCCTCCGCTCTACTCTCCTCTTCACAGCTTCAGCACTGACTCTGGCCTCTTCTCGCACTTCGTCTAGCAGATCCAGATTCACCTTACGCTCTTCATTGGACTCTTCAGCAACGAAGTTCAAGAATCTGGGGGAGCTCTCCTGTATCTCTACGGGAATCATGGTGTCTGTCCCATAGACAAGGCTGAAGGGTGTCTCATGGGTGCTGGACTGTGGGGTGGTGTGATAAGAGCACACAATTCTGGGGACCTCCTCTGCCCAGCCTCCTTTGGCCTTGTCTAGTCTTCGCTTCAGCCCTCTGAGCAGCGCTCGATTTGCTGACTCCACCTGCCCATTTGTTTGTGGGTGCTCCACTGAAGCGAAAACCTGTTGTATCTTTAGCTCTTCACACATCTTCCTCAACTGATGACTGGTGAACTGGGTGCCATTGTCGGAAACCAGCCTCTTGGGTATTCCGAAGCGGCAGACAATATTCTTCCAGGCGAAGTGTTCGACTTTCTGTGCGGTGATGTGTGCAACTGGCTCTGCCTCCACCCACTTAGTGAAATATTCGATGGCCACAATGAGGAACTTCATCTGCCTTGTCGCCAGGGGAAAAGGTCCTAGGATGTCAATCCCCCATGTATGGAATGGCCACGGGCTATGGATGGACCTCAACTCCTCGGGGGGTGCCTTGTGCCAATCTGCATGCAGCTGACATTGTTTGCATCGCTGAGCAAACCTTGTGCAATCTTCCTTCAGCTTTGGCCAGTAGTACCCCGCGCGGAGTACTCTACTTGCCAAAGCGCGACCACCCACATGGCTTCCGCACACCCCCTCGTGCAGCTCAGACATGAGTCTGGTGCATTGCTCGCCGTGTACACAGATCTGCACAGGGTGAGAAAATCCAAATCTAAATAGGCTTCCATCTATGAGAGTAAACTTGAACCCCTCTTTATTCTTTTTGCCTCTGCCAGATCGAGCGGGAGCACACCGTCTTCTAAGTATAGCCGGTATGGCGTCATCCAGGTGTGGGGTTCCTTCTCCGCGTGGACCTCCATCGACTCACCGATCTTTGAGGGTCGCGATCTCACCCTCGGTGCTCTTAGCGTCTCTTGAGTCAACGACCGATGACCGATCGTTAGACGCTCCATTGACTTGTATACATGAAGCACCTGGTTGTCTGACACAAACGCGCGCGGCACCTTCAGGGTCTCCTGAATGACAGTCCTCTACTTCCCCCCCTTGCCTGAGCTGGCCAGCTTGGCAAGCAGGTCTGCTCGGGCGTTTTGCTCTCTTGGCACATGCACTAACTCAAACTCGGTGAAAGACGTCTTCAGGAGCTGCACATACTCCAGGTAGGCTGCCATCTGGGGGTCCTTTGCTTGGAACTCCCCGGTAACCTGCCCGGTGACCAGTAATGAATCGCTCTTGGCCAGCAGATTTCTTGCTCCCATTTCCCTTGCTAGCAACATTCCTGCGATCAGGGCCTCATACTCCGCCTGATTGTTGCTAGCTTTGAAGGCGAAACGGAGGGACTGCTCGATCAGTACCCCGTTTGGTCCTTCCAGGATGACTCCAGCGCCGCTTCCCTGCTGATTAGAGGAGCCATCCACCGATAACACCCATCGGAAATCTAGCCCTTCTGCAGGTGTCGCGATGGATGACAGCTCGACTACAAAGTCCGCGAACACCTGCCCCTTGATCGGTCCTCGGGGCTCGTACTGGATGTCAAATTCTGACAATTCTACTGCCCACTTGACCATCCTTCCTGCCACATCAGGTTTCTTCAATACATTCTGGATAGGCAGATCAGTCATCACCACCACTGTGAAGCTGTGGAAATAATGCCTGAGTCTTCTGGCTGAGAATACCACCGCTAGAGCAGCCTTCTCGAGGGCCTGGTACCTTGGTTCAGGGCCTTGCAGCACCTTACTTACGAAGTAAACAGGCCTCTGGGCCTGGTCCTGCTCTTGCACCAGGACTGAACTGACTGCCCTCTCCGTAACAGCAAAGTATAGACGAAGAGGGATGCCTACCTGGGGCTTTCGCAAGACTGGTGGGCTTGCCAGATACCCCTTCAACTTAATGAAGGCCTCCTCGCACTCCTGCGTCCAGAGAAATCTGCTGTTGCGCTTGAGACACTGGAAGTATGTGATGTGAATGTAACTACAAGAACACATGATTCTTGACATTCTTAGGAACAACTTGAGCTGGATTTAAAAGGCACTCTACTTTAGAATTGGATCAATGTTCTAAATTCAAGAACTCACCAAAACTAAGCACCAACCAAGACTCATATTGAAGTCCATGTATTGTCAAATTGAATCAAAACAAAAGGAAAGAAGAACAAGAATTAAAACTGGACAGAATTTAAATGATAGCTACTGAACCAAAACAGAATTAAGAACACAATGCTGGAAACACAAAATAAACGGTAGAAAAAGAAGTAAACTCTAGGAATCAAAACTACCGAATGGAAAATTGAAGAAAAGGGAAGAAGAACACTTATAGAATAAGATGCTTGCTGGATTTTGAGAATTGGAAGAAGCCATTCACGCCACTTGGAACCTTGAACCAAGATAAGTGATGGAGTGCCGCCACTTGAAGCTCACCATTGCTCACAAGATAAGGCAAAGGAAGAAGAAGACTCAAGACTCACAATTTCTCTCCAAATTTGAGTATAGTCTCTCTACTATAAAATTCCAATCTGAATTGTGAAGGACCTAAGCCCTCCTTTTATAGGAGTAAGGGCTGGTCATTTACATAGCTTATTCCCTAAGCTACCCAAAAAACTCCTAAGATCACACCCCCCTTACTAAGCTCACTCCCCAAGCTTCTAGAATTTGCTAAACTAAAGCCTAAAGATGCTTTTACAAAAGAGGTGTCTCATGTTTCCCTCTAAGCACCTTTCTAAACATTATTCTATATTATTTACAATTTAAAAGAAACTATAAAGAGAGATATTTAATATGAAGCCTATTATTTAAGAGTTTGTAGACTTCTTTATCTTTAGGCTTGATCTTCTCTTTGACTTCTTTTAATTTGTGAGAAGACTAGAAGGAAGAACTTCAAATGTGTAGGTGAAAATCCTCTTCCTTCATTAATAAAATCCTCTCCTAGTGGATATCCATCATACTCCCCGAGTTGGAGAAAATTCGTCCACGAATTCAGTACTCTTGCATAAAACAAAGTCAGTTTGCTATTATATAAGAGAAGACAAGAAGAAATGGGCAAACATGACTTATCACTTTGAAATGTTGGGAGTTCAGAAAAAGATGGTTTATACACAGACCATGTTGGAAAAGATTGTTTAGGAATTATATTATTTGGTAAAATAGGAGATATGAAAAAATCATCCTTAACATTCTTTATCCAATATGGTGTGGAAGTAGGAACCTGAGGTAATGAAAATGACAAAGAAGAAGAAGACCTTGTAGGCGTAGCACGAGTCAACAAAAGTGATTGAGTTGAGAAGGCATTAAGACTCGGTTTATCATGTACTTCAATTTCCTTTTCATTTTCTTTTTGAGTTTCTTTGGGATTGGTCCTATATGCTAGACGATGTGGTAAAGAAACCCTGGGCATTAAGTCTATTTGGTGTTCAATCCCTCTTAGAGGTGGTAAGCCTTTAGGAGGATCTTGAATCACATCTTCATAGTCCTTTACCAAATTGTCCAAACATGTGGGACTATCCTTAGCCGACTCACAGTCAATAGTCCTAGGAATAGCTAAAAAAATAGGCTTTTGAGTAACTATTACCCTTTTAACTTGTTGTGTGGACATGAGAAGGCTTCTCTTGGAATTTTTTATATCATTTTCTTTCTCTCTTTTTTCTATCATTTTAACTTGGTCCTCATGTACTTCCTTTGGAGAGAGAGACTTAAGAGTGACTTTGTGTCCATGGAAGTGAAAAGACATTTTGTTGGTAAAGCCATCATGAAAAACTTTTCTATCAAATTGCCATGGCCTACCTAAAAGAATATGTGTGGCTTCCATTGGGACAACATCACACAAGACCTCATCTTTATATTTACCAATAGAAAATGTAATGAGGACTTGCTTGTTAACAACTATCTCACCCACCTCACTCAACCATTGTAACTTGTAGGGCTTGGCATGAGAGATGGTAGGCAATCCAAGTTTGTCTACCACTCTTGTGCTTGCCACATTCGCACAACTCCCCCCATCCACAATCAAAGAGCATACTCTATCACTAATAAGACACCTTGAATGAAAAATATTTTCTCTTTGAGTTTCATCAAAAGGTTTTAAAACTTGTCCAAGCATGCGTCTTATTACTAATAGGTCACCCTCATGTGGGCTTTCACTTTCACTCTCACTTGGGGATCTAGAAGGTGAGGAATGTCTAGAAGATTCGGACCCATGCTCACTACTATCTACCCCATCATGCATATACATAGCTCGTTTAGAAGGGCAATTAGAAGCAATATGTCCATAGCTTAAGCATTTAAAACACTTCTTTCTAGACGATTTAGGTGGTGATTTAGGCCTAGAATTGGAAGTGGAAGGCTTAGACTCTCTAGGTTTGAAAGTAGAGTCCTTAGAAGGGATATTTGAAAAAGAGTTATTTTTATTTTTCCAAGAGTGGTAGTAGTTATCCTTAGAAGAATTTTTGAAAGCATTTTTCCTTGCAAGTTGATTTTCAATTTTGCTAGCAAGGTGCACCACATTTTCCAAAGAAGAATATTCTTGTAACTCTACCACGTCTTGAATGTCCCTTCGAAGGCCACTCACAAACCTAGCTATCTTAGCTTCCTCACTCTCATCCATATTAAGTCGAATTAAAAGCGTGTCTAGTTGTTTAAAGTAATCATCCACACTTAGCGTGCCTTGATGAAACCGTTGGAGTTTCAACATTAGGTCTTTCCTAAAGTGTGGGGGTACGAATCTAGCGCGTAAACATGCTTTCAAATCGTTCCAAGAGACCACGGGCGGCCTCTTGTGTAGGTCAATGTCCATGAGGTATTGATGCCACCATTGCATGGCATAGTCCAAAAATTCTAAAGAAGCTAACTTAACCCTATGCTCATCCCTAACCCCATTTACATCAAAAATTTGGTCCACCTTAGCCTCCCATCCTAAGTATACATTGGGATCACTTTCACCACTAAAACTAGGAAGTTTTACATTAGGAGAACAAGGGCCAGCCACATGTTGGCGCCTCTCTTCATGGTGATGATGTCTTGGCCTTGGATTATCTTCATAATAACCATGGGAGTGCCTTGAAGAATGCCGACTAGGAGGAGGAGTTCTTCTCTCACGGTTGTGATGCATTTCTTCTCGGTTTAACTCCAAACTTTGGAGTCGTGATTCCATCTTCCTTATCACCTCAAGATAGTGAGCATTGGATTGTTTGACATTCTTTAAGTCTTCATAAAGGGCTGCCTTTTGTGGTGAGCACGGTTTGGAGGACTCTCCACTAGAGAAATGAGCCATGAGCAGAAAATACACAAAAACAGAAAACAAAACAGTGAAAGAAACTTGTTAAACAATTAAAAACAGTGAGATATAGGTTGCTGGAAAAATGCCCAAGAAAGCACTCAAACCACTCCAAGAAAATATTCTGTCCTCAACCAAGCCTTGCTTGTGAAATGGAGTAGCTTCAAGTGAAATATGTTACAGCAAACCAACTTACTTAAGAACAAGTCTCCACACAACTTTTAAGAAGAACAAAAAGACAAGCAAGAAAAAGGTGTAAACAATAAAAGCTAAACCAAAAACAGAGAGTAATGTATGACAAACTAGAAAGAATATGAATGAAAGACAATCAAGAAAAATAAGGAACTCAATGAATAAAGAAGGCACACAAAAAGAGTCCTAAAGAAAAGTGCTAGAGTAGATGAAAGAAAACAGAAAACAGCTACTGGAATTTTTTTTTTAAAAGCAAACTGTGCTATGTTTACAGATTTAACTGTACCGATTGAAAGCGAACTGGAATGTGAAAAAAATAACCACAGAAACTTCAATGTCTTAACTCAAAAATGGCACTGGAATGAGGTAAAAACAGTAAGCCAATTGAGAGAAATAAATTTTTCAAAATTGCTGCCCAATTACCGTATTCTTTTCGGCAGTATTGTACACTTTTCGTATTTTATTTATCATTTTTTGTGTACTTGGAATTTTTGAGTGATTCTTTTTTCTATGCTTTTGTAACACTTTGAAGTATGTAAATCCAAATTTTCACAAATTTTCAGTGAGCCAATTAATTGCAGTAAATTGAAAACAGTAGCACGTTTGTAAGAAAACAGAGTATCCTATTCAGGAAAGAAAAACAGTAAGATGAACTAGCAAAGACATAATGGAATTTGTGTAAAAGAACTTGTATAGAATGAAGATACAAGCATGAACTCAAATCTAAAAATGAAAATGCACAAAGGATCAAGCAATAAACTAAAAAACAGAAAGTAATACCAAAGCAAGAAACAATCAAAGCAATAAAAGTACTACAAGAAGTAATGACAATTATGGAATAACATGACTAAGACAAAACTTGACATGATTACAAAATTAAAAGACATATAACAAGGTATAACCACAAGTGAAAGGAAGCTTAAGGTCAGCTCTAGGAAGGAGAATGCCATTCCAAAAGAGCAGCCATACTCATATGAACAATGAGTGCTAGAGTCCTTTTCACAAACACATGGTGTAACAAAAGAAAACAGCAAGAAAACTCAAAATAAATCCTAAAACAGAATGGTAAACAACTTGAATTAAAGAGCTCTTGAAAGTAAAGTGCAATACAACTCAAGAATTAAGCAAAAACAAGCCTAGACTCTAGATACCACATGATGTGAATGTAACTACAAGAACACATGATTCTTGACATTCTTAGGAACAACTTGAGCTGGATTTAAAAGGCACTCTACTTTAGAATTGGATCAATGTTCTAAATTCAAGAACTCACCAAAACTAAGCACCAACCAAGACTCATATTGAAGTCCATGTATTGTCAAATTGAATCAAAACAAAAGGAAAGAAGAACAAGAATTAAAACTGGACAGAATTTAAATGATAGCTACTGAACCAAAACAGAATTAAGAACACAATGCTGGAAACACAAAATAAACGGTAGAAAAAGAAGTAAACTCTAGGAATCAAAACTACCGAATGGAAAATTGAAGAAAAGGGAAGAAGAACACTTATAGAATAAGATGCTTGCTGGATTTTGAGAATTGGAAGAAGCCATTCACGCCACTTGGAACCTTGAACCAAGATAAGTGATGGAGTGCCGCCACTTGAAGCTCACCATTGCTCACAAGATAAGGCAAAGGAAGAAGAAGACTCAAGACTCACAATTTCTCTCCAAATTTGAGTATAGTCTCTCTACTATAAAATTCCAATCTGAATTGTGAAGGACCTAAGCCCTCCTTTTATAGGAGTAAGGGCTGGTCATTTACATAGCTTATTCCCTAAGCTACCCAAAAAACTCCTAAGATCACACCCCCCTTACTAAGCTCACTCCCCAAGCTTCTAGAATTTGCTAAACTAAAGCCTAAAGATGCTTTTACAAAAGAGGTGTCTCATGTTTCCCTCTAAGCACCTTTCTAAACATTATTCTATATTATTTACAATTTAAAAGAAACTATAAAGAGAGATATTTAATATGAAGCCTATTATTTAAGAGTTTGTAGACTTCTTTATCTTTAGGCTTGATCTTCTCTTTGACTTCTTTTAATTTGTGAGAAGACTAGAAGGAAGAACTTCAAATGTGTAGGTGAAAATCCTCTTCCTTCATTAATAAAATCCTCTCCTAGTGGATATCCATCAGTATGGGTGACCTTTCTCCCCACCAGCAGACATAAATCGGGACAATGCTGCCAAGCGACCGGTGAGCTGCTGCACCTCCTTCACCGTCGTTGGGCTCCTCATTGCCACGATCGCCGCACACTTCTCCGGGTTAGCTTCGATTCCTCGCTCTGTCAAGAGGAAACCCAAGAACTTCCCAGCCTCCACACCGAATATGCATTTCTCAGGGTTGAGCTTCAGCCTATACTTGGCAATGGTGGTGAATAGCTCTTCCAGATCAGCTGCATGATGCTTCTTCTCTTGGGACGTAACCACCATGTCATCTACATAGGCGTGTACGTTCCTTCCCAGCATGGGCGAGAGCACCCTATCCATGAGCCGCTGGTAGGTAGCCCCCGCATTCTTCAACCCAAATGGCATGACCTTGTAGCAATAGCAAGACCGTTCCGTCATAAACGCGGTCTTGCATTCGTCCATTGGGTGCATCCTGATCTGGTTATACCCTGAGAAAGCGTCCAAGAAGCTGAGTAGCTTTCCCCCCGAGGCGCTATCGACTAGAGCATCTATACTGGGTAAGGGGTAAGAATCCTTGGGGCACGCCTTGTTGAGGTCAGTGAAGTCCACGCACATTCTCCACTTGCCGCTTGCCTTCCGCACCAGTACCACATTCGCTAGCCACTCGGGGTACTGGATTTCTCCGATATGCCCTGCGACAAGGAGCTTCTGCGCTTCGTCGTGGATCACCTTCCTCTTCTCCTCGTTGAATTTCCTTCTTCTCTGTCGCACCGGTCGAACCATGGGGTCCATTGATAGACGATGGCAGAGGAAATCGGGGTCGATTCCTGGCATGTCGGATGATGACCATGCAAAGGCATTCATGTGCTTCTCAATCACACCCATGATCAGCCTTCGCTCTTCTTCAATGAGGGATTCCCCCAACTTGAATTTTCTTCCCCTGATGTCCACCTCGACCCATCCTTCAGCTGGGTGGGGCCTCCTCTCACTGGCAATGACCGCTCTCGCGATCCCTGACTCGCGAGGAGTGATCGTGCCTTCCTCTTCTTCCTCGACTTGGGCCACCTGGGAGCCCCCCACCGCAGCGTTCTCCATCCTCTGAGCGCCTTGTGTCTCCCTGACCGCCAATCGCTCTTCACGCACGCCTGGTGGTGGTTTTGTGGTGACATGGCACACACTTCTTTTTTGCTTCAAGTTGTTCTCATAACAGCGTCTTGCCTCAGCCTGATCCGACTTGATGGTTATCACGGCCCCTTCCATCGACGGCAGCTTCAACTTCATATGCCTTGTCGATGGTATTGCGCCCAGTCTATTGAGCGTTGGCCTCCCCAACAGGACATTGTACGCAGAAGGGGCGTTCACCACCAGGTACTTTATCTTTTCCGTGCGGGCTGTCGTTCCGTCAGTGAACGTTGTCCTCAGCTCGATGTACCCCCGCACTTCTACCTGATCCCCTGCAAAACCGTAGAGACAACCAGTATACGGCCTCAACTGATCAGGGGACAACTGTAGCTTGTTGAATGTTGGCCAGAACATGACATCCGCCGAGCTTCCTTGATCTACGAGTACTCTATGCACCCGTCTTCCTGCTGTGATGAGAGAAATGACCACAGGGTCGTTGTCGTGCGGGACAACGTCTCGTAGGTCAGCTTTCCTGAAGACAATGTCCACCTCAGGGTAATGACTCTCATTCACTGCATCTACCGCCATCACAGATCGAGTGTATCTCCTTCTTTGTGAAGCTGTGCATCCCCCACCAGAGAAGCCTCCAGCGATCGTCTGCACTTCCCCATGCACAGGGACTTCATGCTGTTGCTCTCCAGTTTGGGATCCTGACGCGCGATCACCCTGCGGCTCACGCAGGTAATCTGCTAGAAAGCCAGACTTCACCAACTCTGCCAGTTGGTGTCCCAGCGCCAAACAGGAATGAAGTGTATGGCCAAAGGCCTGATGAAACTCACACCATTCATTCTTCTTCCTTCCGAGTACCTTGTCTGTCTTCTCTGGTACTCGTAGTCTTGCTGCTACGGCAGGAAGGGCGATGAGATCCGCCAATCCCACCATGAAGTTGTATCTCGGGGGTGCGTTATTCTCCCTTGCACGCCCCTTACTCTGGTCTTTGCCTGGTGCATAGGGACGAGGTTTTTCCCGCACCTTCTTCCCCTCTTTGGCCTCATGCACCCTTGCTTGCTGTGGTTTTCCTTGCCCTCCACGCGGTCTGGGTGGTGCAGCACTTCCCCTCTTCTCAGAAACCTCTGTTTCTGCCACTATGTGCGCCACCGCACGTCGTCGGATCTCTGCAAAGGTGCTGGGATGGCTCCTGATGAGAGACTCACTGAAAGGGCCAGGCAGCACTCCCTTCTTAAACGCGTGCACAAGCATATCTTCATATTTGCTGGGTAGTCTAACCACTTGTGCTCCAAAGCGGTTGAGGTAGTCTTTTAGCGACTCCCCCTGGTATTGGCGTACGTCGAACAGGTCGTAGGACACCACTGCAGGTGCCTTGTTGACGATGTATTGTTCAATGAAGAGCTTCGAGAACTGAGAGAAAGACGTGATATGCCCTTCTGGTAAACTCACGAACCACTCCATGGCGATTCCGCTCAGTGTGCTCATGAACATCTTGCAGTACACAGCGTCTGAGCCCCCAGACAACATCATCTGGGTGTGGAATGCCGTCAGATGCGCCTCCGGGTCTTCTACCCCTTTGAACGACGCTTTTACCCCCACCAGGTTGGGAGGCACCATGGTTTCCATGATCTCAGGGGAGAATGGCATGGGAAATGCCCTTGGAGGTGAGGGCTGCCTAGACGCCCTTTCGTCAACAACGTGCTCCCTCTGCGCCTGCAGCGTCCTTCTCAACTCTTCGTTGACACGATTCAGCTCGTCGTTCCTGCTTTGCGACGCAGCCAGCTCCGTCTGCATCCTTTCTTGTTCAACTTTCGACGCTGCAGCGTTATCCTGCAGCGTGCACACCATCTCCAGGACCTGCGCCATTGTCACAGCTCCTTCGTCAGCGGATGGCGCAGGTGATGGTTGTCTGTTTCTAGGCATCTTCTCTATCAAAGAAACTGATCAAACTCTGGTGAGCTTTAAAACTGTGGTATATATGGGACAATCATTCACTCGTGCCCCACGGTGGGCGCCAAATGATCCTGCCGGCAACTTGAACGTGGGTGAATCGCTTCGTAACACTCTCTGCCCTGCCTTCGCGACTGCGTCTCCTGAAGAATCACCTTCTGAACTTTCTCTCAGATGTCTTCAAAATGTGACCTGCAAAATACACAGACGGCGCCTCTAGCGACCGTTTGCACTCCGACGATCAAGTTAGTTCAACAGAACCACCAGAAACTGGAAACTAGTAATGTGTGTGTGAGAAAAAACTTGCACTCTGTTTTTCGTTTATCTTTTTTCTCCTCCCCCCCCTCTCACTCTGATTCTGCCTTTTATCTCTCTTTTCCTGCTTCTGGGCATAACAGAATTCTGTTATGCTTTTCTGGCATGTGTCAGAACCCTGTCATGCTTTTCAGAGAAAGCGTACCTTCAGAATCAGCAATGGGGAGCGTGAGAGTCTGCGCATGTCTGCGCTTGGCTGCGCCTGTCTGTACCTTTAGCGGTACGGAGTGCTCTTTTGTCTGGACCGCACCCCTCTCAGATGATGACACGTGGAGGCCTGCAACTCACATCTAACCACACACGTGTCACTTACTGGAAGGGCTCTAGCGCCTCTCTTTGTCTGCCTAAGTTACGCCCTTGCGGAGTAACTTAGGATGCTTCTCTTATCTGGGTAAATTGCATACTCTTAGGAGAGCGTCGGGTGTGGCTGGTCTAGGCGCACTCACCAAACGTTACTCTCTGCGTAGGCGACTTACCCTTCAGGATGACACGCACGTAATGGGTTGAGGGAATCACCAATCATCGACTGGCTTACTAGTTCCCTCAGGCCACTCTCGTGCATGATTCCTTGAGGTGTGCTCATGCGAGGTCCATGCGTAACGCTCTCGCTGGGAACCTTAGTCCCAGTTTAACTGCGTGTAACACGAGACCCCGATGACAATACACCCGATGACTGATCAGTGTTTATTCACTACTCACGCTCTGCCTCCAGGCGCGAGTCTGGGAACTGGTCTGCTGGTGGTCACTTGGCTACTGACCACCGATCACCATTCTGGGTGATCTATCCCCCGACCTCTCTGCCGCCTGATCTGTCGGTGGTAACTTGGTTACTGACCACCGATCACCTTTCTTGGCGATCGTCCCCCTACCTCTCTGCCACCTGGTCCACGTGTCACCCTGCGAGTGGTCCACGTGGTTCTCTGATGCTGACGTCATCGACTACCGATGACCGATCGGATCACTTGGATTCTAAGATTGTTGTAACTTTTGGTTGCCAACCTCTATCCAAGCATTTCAGCACTTTGTTATTCAGCTCTTCCTTGTCAAATGCTTTGCCCAGACCGATCAAGTCAGTGTGTGAACCATTTTTGTACATCAGCTATGGTTTCTTCCTGCTTCATCTTGAATAGTTCATACTTTTGAATAAGAGCATGTTTCCTTGCTCTTTTAACATCATCAATTCCTTCATATGTGACCTCTAAGGTGTCGCACATCTCCTTGGCAAGACTCAACTAAGAAACTCTGAAAAAATCATCCATATTCAAAGCAGATGTAATAATATTTTTTTGCCACAGAATCATATTGAGCTCTTTTCTTTTCAGTATCAGACCACTCAAACCATGCTTTCTTAACATTTTCATATTTAACCACATGCATAGGAATAAAAGGATCATTCAAAATAGCATCCCATATACCCATATCAATAGATTGCATACAGATCTTCATTCTAACTTTCCAAAGAGCATACTTGACACACTTATAGAGGTCTATTAATAGACACGCCTATAGAAAACGACAACTTAAACTCAACCATATTTCAAAAACTTGATTAACTTTCAAGCCCTAGCTCTTGATATCAACTTTTGAATTAATGCGAAGCTAAGTTCAAGAGGGGGGTGAATTATACTTAGAAAGATTTTTGCAATTTATGGTTTACAACAATTCTAATATAAGTTCGATTGATTGTTTATCTTGTGCACAATAAATTGATTTTATAAGAAGTACACTAAATAAGAAAATAATTGATTAAATTTTTCAACACATAGATCTTAAAACATTATCTTGTAAATCAAAGTTACAGTTTGAAAAGATTTGAACTGTTTTAAAAAAATAATTTCAACATATTATATTTGAAAATAACAGTTTTTTTATTAAGAATAATAGAAAAGAGATTTTACAAATGTACCGATCAGGTCATCGGGTGTGATGACGTGGACAAGAGAAAGGTGGGTGGTCAAGAAGGCAACATAGTCGCCGTTTATGGAAGTGGCATTCTGCGGCATACATAATCGGTTGTCGCCGCTTTGTGTGTCACCAACGTGTTAGATAATGGAAGATCAGGTGGTCTGACATCGCCCAAGAGAGGCATCGCCGAGCAAAGACATCACCCAAGAGGAACATTCGCCAAGTTAAGGCGTCGCCAAGAGAAGACGTAGCCAAGCGGAGATATCGATGGTGTTACCCCCCGATGCCCATGGGTAGGAAAGACCGTGGAGGGGGCAACACCGTGAGGAAGCTTTGGACCTTAATAGCTCAGAACAGTAACAAAGAAAGGTGGCTTCAAGGCCATAAGTTCTAGTACCAGTAGGGGGTAAACCTGACTTGTGAAGTAACCACGCCACTGCTGGGAGACCCTGGTACAGATACGACCCATGAGAGGGCCATGATCAGGGGAGAACCATGTGTATGATACGAGAGAAAGGTAGATGCAACCCCAAGGCGAGTGACTAGCGATTGGGGCGGATGAGTTGGCACCCAGAAAGTCACCCCACGCGGAGGAGGGCCAAGCTCACCACACCATGGAAGCCAAGATCCAAGACTAGACCGTCTAGAGCCATGTGGGGAGCGTCTAGACTCAAGAGGAGAGCGTCTAGCACAAGATGAGGGGCGGCTACAAAAGAAGCGTCTAGGAGGAAGCCTATACCGTCTAGGACCTATCACTAGGTCCATGGCCAAGCATCTTCACGCACAATTGGGTCAAGCAACGGATGGGAGGGAGAAGACCTTGTACATGCTACATGGAGGCCCATTAGGGGTGGCTTAGTAGTTAGTGTAGTGTTAGAAAGCATAAACTTGTCTCATTTTGTTTTTAACCTAGCTAGCTCACGTTTTCTAGAAGCATCTCCACTAGGAACGGCCATGTGCTCCATGTGTCATGTGCCTCCACATTTCCATTTCATTTTGCTTACATTTCATTTGCACTTAGCTTAACATTTACGGCCTCCTTAGCCTATAAAAGGAGATGCCTATCACTTGTATTTTCAAGATTAAATTGAGTAATGTTATGCTGCCCATTTAGTGCCAAACTTTGCTCCTTGCCTAGCTTCTAGGTTTTAATCTTCCTTTCACCACCTACAAAGGGGCTGGCCGAACCTTCCCATGTCCAAACTCTTCATACACCTTCAAGGTCACCACACCTCCTAGGAGGACCATGTCCATCTCATCCATAAGCTTCCGCACCATCTTCAACCAATCATCCAAGAAAAGCTCATAGAAAATCCATCATTTGGTATCATGAGCAAAGGTTCTTCAAAGATGAGTATTTCTTCGTCATTTTCTTTTTGAGTTCTTCTTTATTTCGTGTTGTTCTTCATATTCCATATTGTCTTGCTGTTTTTTAATTTTTGCTTTGAATTGGTGTGCTGTTTGGAAATTCCAATCGGTGCATCTTGTTCAATTGTTCTTGAGCAATCTTTGTGCAATTATTGTTAGGATTCCATATAGTTTGTGTTGCTGTTTTATTTTAGGTATTTGAGTCCTTATTGCAATTTTATTTGGTTCATTTTGTGTTCATTTGAGTCTTTTAATTTCTGAATCTATATGTGTTTTGTCTAGTCATGTTTCTTCCAAAAATGTCATCAAATCATAGTAGTACTTTGTTTGGTTTATTTGTTTCTTGATTTTGGTATAAATGTTTGTTTTGAATCTATTGTGTTTTTGATCCTTTGGTGCCTTTTATTTTTAGCTTGAGTTCATATTTGTGTTTAGATCTACACAAATTCCTTTTCACCAATTCCATTGTGTTTTTCTTTTGGTATCTTGCTGTTTTTTCCAGATTTTACAGTAGTCCCTGTTTTGCATAACTCTGTGCTGGCTGTTTTGCTTAAGAAAATTATTTTCCGACATAGGAAATTTCTGATTCTCTGGATTATGCAAGATTGAGGTGTAACAGAAAAGACAAAAAAAGAATCAGCTCAAAAGAGTCAATAGAAAAAAAATGATAAATATTATAAAAACAGTGTGCAAATCTGGCGCTACAGTTGGCGTAACTGAACACTAATTTTAGAAAATTTATTAAAAAAAATGGTTCATGCGTTTGGAGTGAAACCAACGCCAGAATTTAGTTAAGATCTTGAATAATTGGCATATAAATTTTCAGAAGCAAATCTTAAAAGGGCAGCTCAGCATAAATTGGGGAAAATCACGCTGTCTGGCCCACAACAATTTTTTCAGTGGTGCTGTTTTTTATTTTGAAATCAATTCTAGTGCTATTCTTAGGATCCATTTTGTGTGCCTACCTTTCTTTGAGTACCTTTATTTGCTTGTCTAATATTTCTTTGGAACTCTTTTTAGTTGTCACAATTTAATTCCATTTGTGTGGTACTGTTTTTCCAATTAATTTGTTTCTTGCTTTAATTCTTTGGCCTCTAAATTTGGTGGTGGATTGATTCTCAATTGGTGCTTATTTGAGTGCAAATTTGACTTGAGTGAGGTATAGTTTGCTTGATAGGTGCTGGATTGGAGAATTAATTCCCTAATTCTAAGAGGAACAAAGGCAAGGGCAGAAAACAAATACCTACCAAAAACAACACAAACATTGGAAGGCCCAACAAAAAAAAGACAACCAAGGAAGTGCCAATAGCAAAAAAAAAAGATCAACAAAGGGAGTTTTCTTTATTTTCTTTGCAACTTAACTTTTGTTAATTACTTCTTTAATTACGTGAGTAGACGGTGAGTGTGTCTTCAAGGGCTCCAAGTGTCCAAGAAGCCTCACCTAGGGCCGACTAGTGTAGAATTATCTAGTTTAGCAATTGTTAATTGTTTTAATTGCATCTCTTTGCTTAATTAGTTACGCTTTTCAATTGTGTTGCTTTGTTTAAGCTTTGTTAATTCTTGCTTGGTTAATTAGCTAGTTTGCATTGTTTTCTTGCATTAAAATCTGATTTCTCCGACCTAATTCTGTTTTAAGTGGTTTACTAAGAGAAAGCTTTGTGTGAAGACATTGAGGGATAGTCTTTGGCTAAGGCAAGGCTTGGTATTTAAGTAGTCCATTGTGACTCACCTCCCTTACCTGGAAGACTACCTTCTTTGACTTCCCTAAATTTTCTCAAGGTAAAATACTTCTACACACAAAGCTTTAGTCATGTCTTCTTCTTCTCATTCTGCAAAGTCTATTGAAAGTGAAGTAAAATCTATAAAAACTCTTTTGAAAGAAGTTTCACAAGCTGTGCAAATGATTTCATTTAGACAATTGGAGAATGAGACTAAAATTAATGAGTTGACTAAAGCCCAAGAAGAGAAGTCACCAAAATCAAAAAAAATCTCATACTCATGCATCCCATTCTAATGAGTCTCTAGGGGAGCCTTAGAATCAATGACTATTACCAACCACCCCCTAGAAAAAATAGGCAAAGGGAGCAAGAGGGGCAAAGGGAAGTTAGAGTAGACCTACCTCCCTTCCATGGTAAGGAGAATGTAGAAATCTACCTAGATTGAGAGATGAAAGTAGGACAACTCTTTGCTTGCCATAGGGTGAGTGAAGAACGCAAGGTACCCCTAGCCGCCCTTAGCTTCCAAGGGAACGCCATCTATTGGTGGACCTCTCTCGAAAGAGAAAGACATCTTCATAGGGAACCTCCCATTACGTATTGGAATGACCTTAGGGGAGCCCTAAGACGTCGCCACATACCTTCCTACTACCATAGGGAGTTGATGGACAAGCTCCGAAGACTCCAACAAAAGAACATGAGTGTGGAAGAGTATAGGCAGAAAATGGAGCTCTACATGATGAGAGCATCCATTAGGGAAGAGGAGTACACAACCATAGCTAGGTTCATTAGTGGCCTTTCACTTGAGATAAGAGATAGGGTAGAACTCCTTCCCTACCAAGACTTGAATGACTTGGTTCAACTTTGCATTAAAGTTGAACAACAAATCTTGCGCAAAACTTCAAGTCAAAGGGTGAGTTCCTACTCTAGCTTTTATCCCAAGAAAGAATATAGAAGGGAGGGTAGCACATCAAGAGAAAAACAAAAAGAACCTACCAAACCCTTAACCAAAGAAACCTCCACCCCACCCATCCGAGCTAGAGATGTTAAGTGTTTTAAGTTCTATGGAAGAGGGCATGTGCAAGCACAATGCCCAAACCAAAGGACTTTATTTTTAAAGGGTGTAGATGAATACACTAGTGGCGAGGATGAGCCTAGTGAGAGAGAGGAAGGGGGAGAGGATGAGAGGGTAGCTCCACTAGAGGAGAATTGCTAATGATTAGGAGAACCCTCAACAATCACCCTACCACATCCATAGAAACACAATGGGAGAACATATTTAATACAAGATGCAATGTTTTAGAAAACATATGTTCCCTCATTGTGGATAGTGGATCTAGTTGTAATTGTTGTAGTGCTAGAATGCTGGAAAAGCTTAATCTACAAGTAGTTCCTCACCCAAAACCTTACAAATTGCAATGGATTAATGAAAATGGGGAATTAAGTGTAGATAAGCAAGTGGAAATCAAGTTTTCCATAGGGAACTACAAAGACAAAGTTTTATGTGATGTAGTGCCTATGGAAGCTTGCCACATCTTATTAGGGAGACCATGGCAATTTGACAAGAAAACCTTGCATGATGGTCTCACTAACGAGATTTCCTTCACCCACAAGCATAAGAAATTTGTACTTAGTCCTTTACCACATTCTCAAGTGGTGAAAGACCAAATACAAATGAAACATAAGAGGGATGAGGGAAAAAAAAAAGAGTGCTAGAAAAAGAGAAAATCCTTAGGGATAGGAAGGCGTGGGAGAAGACTGTTCCTTCCCACAAGGTTGCTCAACAAGAAAAGCCTTTTGAAAACGTTTTGGAAAATTTGCTTCTTGTTGAACAACCAGGCCTAGTCTTTTGTAAAGGAACACTTACATGCACTGCCATAAGTAATGAACTCATGAGTCTACCTCCTCAAATAGAAAAACTTTTAAGTGAATTTGAAGATATATTCTCTAATGAGGGACCCATTGGACTCCCTCCCATTAGAGGTATAGAACATCAAATTGACTTCATTCCAGGGGCAAGCCTACCAAATAGGCCCGCTTATAGAACAAACCTCGAGGAAAACAAGGAGATAGAGTCACAAGTTCAAGACTTGTTGGAGAAGGGTTGGGTTCAAAAGAGCCTAAGCCCTTGTGCTGTACCTGTTTTGTTGGTGCCCAAAAAAGATGGAAAATGGCGCATGTGTTGTGATTGTCGAGCAATCAACAACATCACCATCAGGTATAGGCATCCAATCCCAAGGCTTGATGAAATGAGTGATGAACTACATGGGTCAACCATATTCTCTAAAATTGACCTTAAAAGTGGATATCACCAAATTAGAATCAAAGAGGGTGATGAGTGGAAAACCGCTTTTAAGACCAAGTTTGGATTATATGAGTGGTTGGTGATGCCCTTTGGGCTCACTAATGCCCCTAGTACATTCATGAGGCTCATGAATCATACCTTGAGAGATTGCATAGGTAAATATGTAGTAGTTTATTTTGATGATATCCTAGTGTATAGTAAGACCCTAGAAGACCATCTAAGACACCTTAGGGAAGTTCTTCTAGTGCTTAGGAAAAATAGTCTTTTGCCAATAGGGATAAGTGCACCTTCTGTGTAGATATTGTAGTTTTCTTAGGTTTCATAGTTAACCAAAAGGGGGTGCATGTTGACCCCGAGAAAATCAAAGCCATCCGAGAGTGGCCCACTCCACAAAATGTAAGTGATGTAAGGAGTTTTCATGGGTTAGCTAGCTTCTATAGAAGGTTTATGCCTAATTTTTCAAGCCTAGCTTCCCCTTTGAATGATCTTATTAAAAAAGATGTTGCATTTTGTTGGAATGATAGGCATGAGCAAGCCTTCCAAAGGCTAAAAGCTCAACTCACCAATGCACCAATTCCATCTCTTCCAAAATTTTCCAAAACTTTTGAGATAGAATGTGATGCATCGGTATTGTTGCAAGGTGGACACCCCATTGCGTATTTTAGTGAAAAATTCCATGGTGCCACCCTCAACTATCCCACCTATGACAAAGAGCTCTATGCTCTTGTGCAAGCCCTAAAGACTTGGGAACACTACCTTGTGTCCAAAGAATTTGTCATCCATAGTGATCACGAGTCTTTAAAATATTTAAAGGGCCAACACAAGCTCAACAAGAGACATGCTAAATGGATGGAGTTTCTTGAACAATTTCCTTATGTAATCAAATACAAGAAAGGAAGCACCAATATAGTGGTCGATGCTCTTTCAAGGCGGCATACACTCTTTTCAAAATTGGGTGCCCAAATTCTTGGATATGATCACATAAGAGAACTTTACCAAGAGGATCAAGAATTTTCATCCATCTATGCCCAATGTCAACATAGAGTGCAAGGAGGTTACTATGTGGCCGAGGGATATCTTTTTAAAGAAGGAAAACTTTGCATTCCCCAAGGCACACATAGGAAACTCCTTGTCAAGGAATCACATGAGGGGGGACGCATGGGCCATTTTGGAGTTGATAAAACTCTAGACATTTTGAAAGCAAAATTTTGTTGGCCACACATGAGGAAAGATGTCCAAAGACATTATTCTAGATGCATATCATGTTTAAAAGCCAAGTCTAGAACAATGCCTCATGGACTCTACACTCCCTTGCCGATTGCAAATGCTCCTTGGGAAGACATTAGCATGGACTTCATTTTAGGACTCCCTAGGACTGCAAGAGGCCATGATTCTATTTTTGTGGTAGTGGATCGTTTTAGCAAAATGTTCCATTTTATTCCTTTCCACAAAGTAGATGATGCTCAAAATATTTCTAGACTCTTCTTTAGAGAAGTGGTGAGACTTCATGGTCTCCCTAGAAGTATAGTATCCGATAGAGATCCCAAGTTCATAAGCCACTTTTGGAAAACTCTTTGGGGCAAACGTGGAACAAGACTACAATTTTCAACTTCTTGTCATCCTCAAACGGATGGCCAAACTGAAGCAGTCAACCGATCTCTTGGGACTATGCTTAGGGCTATCATGAAAGGAAACCATAAATCTTGGGATGAGTATCTTCCCCACATTGAGTTTGCTTATAATCGAGTAGTTCACAAGACTACTAATGCTTCTCCTTTTGAAGTAGTACATGGATTTAATCCTCTCACACCTATGGATTTGTTACCTCTTCCTAATCCACAAGAATTTGTGCATAAGGAAGGACTAATCAAAGCCGATTTTGTGAAGAAAATGCATGAGAAGATTAAAATCCAAATACAACAACAAAATGAGAAGTACACAAAATACAACAATAAAGGGAAGAAAGAAATAATTTTTGAGGAAGGAGACTTAGTTTGGCTTCACCTTCGCAAAGATCGATTTCCAACTCAAAGGAAGTCCAAACTAAGTCCCCGAGGTGATGGACCCTTTCATATCCTCAAGAGAGTCAATAACAATGCATACAAATGGACCTACCTCTTGAATATGGAGTACATGATACTTTTAATGTAATTTCTCTTTCTCCATTTGTAGGTACCAATGACGACGAGGACGAGCTGGATTTGAGGACAAATCCTTTCCAAGGGGGAGGGGATGATGGAGGAGGGCCAAGCTCACCACACCATGGAAGCTAAGATCCAAGACTAGACCGTCTAGAGCCATGTGGAGAGCGTCTAGACTCAAGAGGAGAGCGTCTAGCACAAGATGAGGGGCGGCTACAAAAGGAGCGTCTAGGAGGAAGCCTAGACCGTCTAGGACCTATCACTAGGTCCATGGCCAAGCATCTTCACGCACAATTGGGTCAAGCAACGGATGGGAGGGAGAAGACCTTGTACATGCTACATGGAGGCCCATTGGGGGTGGCTTAGTAGTTAGTGTAGTGTTAGAAAGCATAAAGGATAATAGAGGTAGGTTCGAAGAGAACACCTCACTATCCAGATCATTGTTCTAAACTCAGGGAGGTAGAGAAGGATCCGAAAGGCGCCTTTGCCCCTAGATGAGGGAACAGTGATCAAGTTATGCAAAGAAGAAAGGTAATATCGCTGAAACCCTATGGCGTGAAGGTTGAGACAGTGAAGGGGTTGTACGGCGAGTGCCAGATCAGAAGAGTTCCAGGCGATGACAGAAGTAGGGGGCACTTCACTTGGCAGATCAGGTAAACTGTATTTTAATACTAGTTTGAGTTAAAACCTGCTGCCTAATAAGTGATTTTACGTTAAGGTTTGTTACCTTAAGTTCACAAGTTTTATTGAATGTCATTGCCGAAGAGTTGATAGCTGCTCAAATTTACTTTGAGTTAACAGCTCGCTAAGTTTGTTATAAGTTTAGCAATTTGCTCGAGTTAGAAGCGGTATGTGGACGGTTAAGTTCAAGTATTGTTGAGTTCATGCAGTTGAGTAAGTTTCGCCAGTTATGTTAGTTAAACCAGTTGATTGTGCAGCAGATAAATTGGAAGATTATATATATATATATGCATATATGTGCACATGAGCATCGAACAGTTCGAACAAAATGAAAATTATTACAGAACAAGGTAAAGCATAAGAGTTTTCAAGGAGATAAGTCAATCGGGGGCACGATCTTGCCGTCCACCACCTCGTTGTACACTGAGAACTCAGAAAGATCGAGGTCAGGATATTTGCAAGCAAACTGCTCCAAAGCAGCGCCAAAGCCAGAAGTTAGAACCTGGGCAGCCTCAAGTATGAAGCTCGTCGATCTTCGTCTTGAACCCACTGTTCTCTTCACGAACCTGGGTGACTTCAAGCTCGAGCTCGTTGGCCTTCTTCTTGAGCCCGCTGTTCTCCTCGCGAACTCGAGCAAGCTCAGCAGCAGTTTCACTAAGTTCCTGGGAAGCCTTATCCCGATCTTGCTCAACCTTTCCTAGAAGGGTCTCTCTCTCGATTAACGTCTTCTTCAGGTTGGCCATCTTCTGAGCGTCAGTCTTCTTTGCCTCCTCCAGCGCGGCAATTTTTTCCCTCAGAGGGACGATCTTACTCTCCAGCTCGACGGCGTCTTGGAGTTTGTCATGAAGCTTCTTGTGCAGCTCTTTGTTGTCTTGTCGCACGCTCTGGAGCTCGTTCTTGAGGGCGTTTTCAACTCGCGAAAACTCCAAGCCTTGCATCATCATATCGCACTTGGTTTTTTTGGCTTCAGCTTTCGTGGTGCTTGCCACCTCCTGGTTGATCCGGTTGTCGAGCTCAAACTTCTCCAAGGAGTCTTTGAGCCCTTCGCCGACGATTTGGGGAAGACAATTGTCAACCATGGCACTTAGGCGCACGGTGAAGGACTTCAAAGATTCTTGAAGAGCAGCTGGGAGGCCTAAGGTTGCTGGTGGAGGCGAAGGTTGGTGTTCACCACCACCCTCGCAAGGTTGGACGATGGGGGGAGCTTCCAGGCGTGGTGGTGAGGCAGGAAGCTTCTCGGCAGCTTGTGAGGAGGCTTGCGTATCAGCAAGTTGCTCAGGAGCGGCCTCAGCAACTGAAGCGTTTGAAACGAGAACATCCCCAGCGAACTCGAATGGTGTGGAGGCGCTGGGGGGGTTCTCGATGAAGTTTGGAGCGGCGCTCTCAATTGTTGGGGGCTCGGTCACCGCCACCCTTGTCCTTTTGTAGATTAGCCCGTTCTCAGTGCTTTCATCCGCCTCTTCGTCAGATACTGCCCTGGGGGCTTTCCTTTTGGCCTTCTTAAGAGGTAGTTTTTTGCGTTGGGGAGCTGGAAGAGCGGCAGCAGCGAGTGGACCAACTGGTGGGGATTGGCCCTGGGCGGCGGCGATCTCCACAACAGAAGTCAGGATCGTTTGAGAGCCCGCCGCAAGCTTATGGGACCTAGCTATGGCGCGTAGCTCAGCCATCCTATCTTGTCCCAGCATCGTATCTGCAAAGGGGGCCAACAGTTATCAACTAGCACAGAGAATTGACAGGTAATAATGCATGAAGGAGTTTGAAACCATATGCGAAGTAGAACAGCAACATCAAAGTAGGAATGAGAAAATGCAAAGTCAAACTAGGGAAACTTGAAGGCTTAAGGGCAAACCTATGTGAAAGTCCAATTGGCTTTCATAGAACTCGAAGGAAACGATGGAGACAGTCGATAGGGTCACACCGGAAGAGGCTGAGCTTCTAGAAGCCGCACAAGTCCTTGTCGAGCTCCCCCATCTTTTCTGGCTCCCTACCCTTCCTGAAGCTCAGCTCCTTCTTCCCTTTGTTCACCCAATACAAGGGGAACCCGTCGAGAAGGGAAGGGTCTTGATCGTTGCAGCATACACGCACGAACTTCCCCTTCCAATCCTTATAGGATTGCTGGAAGATAGAAAGAATGGACCTCCCGGCGATCCCATTGAGGCTGACCCATAGACGACCACCCGGGTCCTTCGCCTCGAATAAGTAGAGGAACACATCCACCGAGGCCGGATGTCCTAAGTGTGCGCAGAGGATCTGGTAAGCCCGCACGAACGCCCAGCTGTTGGGATGGAGCTGGGTGGGGGCTATGTCGAGCTCGGTTAGGAGCTCCCTCTCAAACCTTGTAAAGGGAAACCGAAGCTTGACCTTCTTGAACATGGTGGTGTAGATGAAGCAGAAGGGGGCGTCGTCGCTCCCCTGATTGTCGGTGCAGATGGGCTCACCAAGAGGACAAGGATGCACAGACACTTTGTCATCATGCTCTTTGCTAAAAGATAGGTGTTCCTTATCACCTTTCTTGAGGGGAAGGATGTCGCGCTCGAAGTTGACGGATGAAGTCTCACCCAGCAAGGTCGCGGAGGCCCACGGGTATAGTCGTTTGTAATCTGGAAGAGGTTTCACCACCGCGCTGGTTTGTGGTGGGTTTTGTTGTGGTTGGCTAGGATGAGAGGACGCGGGTCTCGCGACTCGGTCGGAAGGGACGTTGGGACCCCTTGGGGGGTCGCGGGAAGAAGAAGGGTTTACCCTACGGGTTTTCGCCGGAGGGTTGCGAGGAGGTGGAGGAGGGTTTGGAGTGATTTTTGAGCGAGTCATCGAGGAAGCTGCAAGAAGACGAAAAGGTATAAGAATCCATAAACAGAAAGACTCGACAGAGGAGGAGAAGAGGGAAGAACAAGAGGGGCTCGCAGAGAAAAGTGCAGAAACCCTAAACGAAGAAAAGAGAAAACAAAGTAGAGAGAACATCCCACAACGTAAGCTCCAGACAAGTAATGGATGATGCAAACCGATCAAAATGCAGCAAATATCAGTAGGAGTGATAAAAAAGTTACCTTTAGATGATCACGAGAGTATTCAGAAAGATGGAGGTTGGGAGAATCGGAGCGTTCTCTGGAGCGTTTGAGAGCATGAAGAGAGGTAGAAGATAATGAAACAGTGAAATGGCGCGAAGTGTTTAAGAGTTTCGAAGAGTTTCGAACGTTGCGAGAAGCGCAAACGATAGTGAACAATGGCCGTTGATGGGTCCACGTGTCAAACGATCGAAGGAGGTGGTGAAATGTCAAGTCAGTGAATAGTTTTAGCGCCAACGCGCGAAGCCATGTAAGCCGTTGGATTTAAACCTCTTTAGTCTCCTCGCTGAACAAGTCGCAGCTCGAGACTAGTGGGCTTGTGTACCGACCAGGTCATCGGGTGTGATGATGTGTCTTGCACGCGCTCGGGTGGGGCGCGCTCAGTGGAACACGTAGGCTAGAAAAGATGAATGGTTCAGAAGTGGGCATAGTCGTCGATCGCTGAATTGGCGTTCTCCGATCTCCAGTGTGCGTAACCGGCGGTCACCAGAGTTACGTCACAGTCGCAGTATGAGAGTGCTAGGAGATCAGATGATCAGAGATCGCCGGGGAATGCTAGGAGATCGGGTGGTTTACACGCCGCCACAAGAAGCACATCGCCGGATCTCCCAGTAAACTTAGTTAAAGCTGTTGAAGGCTCAGAAGGGTAATTTCAAGCGTGTAAGTTCAGTAAGACGATTGTTGCACCAACATGGGGCATGAAGGTTGAGTGGGTTGGGGGGAACACCTTGCTCATCAGCGACAGGATTCCCAGAGTGGACATTCTTTGGTGGCAAGGTTTCCCCAGCTGGAACATACATGGCGTAGCACTAAGGAGGGTGCCACTTGCGACGAGCGATATCACAGAGATGATGCACTTTGTTGCATCCGATACTCGCCTCGTCAGGTGGTGTTTCATAGCGCATGGCGTGCTGGGTTACTCCTTGAGTTGAGGACTTAGCTGTGCGGCTGGTTATTACACAGATATAACGTTCAAGTTGCCCCAATCCAGATGACGACACGTGTAGGGTTGGATGTCACCAGTTACTCCAACCTAGATGATGACACGTGTAGGGTTGGGAGCAATAGAGAAATGACGCTCAAGTTGTCCTAGCTCACGACATGTGTAGGGTTGCGCGCTACCTGCTATCCCAGCCAGATGGCGACACGTGCAGGGCTGGATGCGAGCCACGCGTCCAAAAGCATAACGGCCTGGAGAGAGAAGAAACCTAGCTATAAAGGTAACCTTAACAGAATTTGCAGAGGTACGTTTTTCATACGGCTCATTCTGCTAGGGTTGTGTGCCTTTAGTACGATCCTACAGAGCATATTTTCTCTTAGTTTTTTGGGTGTTCTTGTCACTGACTTGAGCGTCGGAGCGCCACCGGCCGCAGAGGCGCCACTGTGTGTTTTTCAGGTTCTCAGAGAGGCTATCTGTTGTGTGGACTTGGAGGACACGTGGTGACAAGCTGGTGAGGAAGACTGTGACGAGGCAACGCTCTTGCGCTAAGTCAATCGGCAGGATCAATAATATACACACTTATGAGTATTAATTAATAAAATAAGTATAAAATAACCCTAATTTATGAATTTATACTTTTTTACATATTTTTATGATTTTTATTTAAAAATAAGAACGATTTATTCCCAAATTTTGTGTTAATTTTAGGATTCTAGGGGAGAATGGAGATGATTGGGCAAAAGGAGAATAATAAAAGTTAAAAGGAAAATCTGGAAGGCCCCGACATGCACCAAGCTAACAAAAGCGCAACTCATTATCAGAGCATCTGGCTCAAGCGAGCTCATTCTCTCTTGAGCGAGATTGCTTCAACAGCATTGGGTGTTTCGATGCTTTACTCGCTTGAGTGAGCTTTATCTCGCTCGATCAAGAATCCACTTAACCTAAGTTATTTATGTTAAATAGGGGGCTAGAGGCACAACCCTAGATGTGCAAGATTGAGAGAAAAACACTATTTAGTGAATTGTAACCAAATTGGGAGAATAGGAGTTGTGAGAAACATTAGAGGAGGCAGTCGTCAAGGAAAAACATCCTGGATCTTCTTTTCATACTCTCCCTGCTTGTAATAGTCATCATGTGTGGCTATTTCTACCCTTTGAGATTGGGAGTAATCTGTTGAAACTCTTATATATTGAGGTGATATCTAAACATAATATTTTGTTCTTGATTGATGATTGGTATTATTGTTTTATTTGTAATGCTTGGTTTACCATGATCTAGAATCTTAAATTTGATTGGAAAGTACTTCTAAGGTTCTAACCTAAATGAATGATAGGAATAGATTTGAGATGTTAATTGCTATCAAAGTCCGATCTTAAGGATAAGTTGTTTTTATAAGTATGCGAGGAATCGATATTTAGGAAGCATCTTAATAGTTTTATATATGAGGAATCGATATAAATGATTTTTATACGAACATCAATGTCAATCAAAGGGCACAATATTGTCATGCTAATCAAAATACAAAAGAGTTAGAAAGATGAAACTCAATCCCTATTTTTCCAATTGAAGCAACAACTCTTTGACTTGTTTTCTTGTTAATCATTGCCAGCATAAAAAATCCCAACAAATTTTTATTATTCTGTGTTATATTTAGTCAATATTTTACTTGATTATTCAAATGTTCCTTGTGGGTTCGATATCTATCCTTAGGGACACATTTTTACTTCTGACAACGCGGTGCACTTGTCGTAAAAAGCCATCATTCACTCACAACAAAGCTACATCCAATCCCACCTCACACCAAGGGGGAGTTCACTAAAGCAACACAATTCTTTTACAAGAAAAGAAAAGACAGTTTTTGAACACTACAAGAACCAAACCACTCATTGCAACATCCTGTCACAACAATGATAGCCACCAAGAAACCCTATCTTGGCCCCAAGAAACACAAAATTAGAAAATAGTAGGTAAGGGAATGAAAACACCTTGATTGTGAACCAAGAAATGCAACAAGATCTCCTAATTCAAATCTGCAATAAAGAATCTTTGACCTCTATCTAGATGATGAAGATTTTTTTCCAAGAACTCTCAAAGATCTTTCAAAGACTAACTCTTTCAAAGTCTTCTCACACTTAGGTTCTCATAGATGTAAAAGTGTAAATTGTGTAAGTAACTTTTTTTGAAACCAAAAATCTCTTTTATAGAGTTTTAAGAGAAAACGGTTTTTTTAAACAAAAGGGCACAATTAGTGAAATCAACCTATTAAAAATCAAAACAATTTGTTGATTTTATCTAAAAATAGTAGTATGTAAGAAAATTGATTTTTCTCAATTAGAATATACTCAAACGAAAAACATTTCTTATATTACACATTAAAATACAGTTTTCAATATATAAAAAATATTACAGAAAAATCTAAAAACATTTGAGTATTTTCAATCAATTGATTTAAAAGATAACAAATTGAAAAGAAAATTAAAACAAGTTAAAAAACATTTTTAACTAGTTGAAAATGATGAAGGAGGGCCAAGCTCACGACACTATGAAAGCCACGTTCCAAGTCTATACCGTCTAGAGCCATGTGGGGAGCGTCTACACTCAAGAGGAGAGCGAATAGCACAAGATGAGGGACGGCTACAAAAGGAGCGTCTAGGAGGAAGCCTAGACCGTCTAGGACCTATCACTAGGTCCACCATGACCAAGCACCTTCACGCACAAATGGGTCAAGCAACGGATTGGAGGGAGAAGAACTTATATATGCTACATGGAGGCCCATTAGGGGTGGCTTAGTAGTTAGTGTAGTGTTAGAAAGCATAAACTTGTCTTACATGTGATTTACCCTAGATTTTGTGCACATTCTAGAACATTGCCTCATATGGCGGGCCATGTGCCCATGTGCTCCATGTGGAGTAATTTCCATTTCATTTAGGTAGCATTTCATCTTCTCTTAGCTTAGGATTTACGGCCTCCTTAGCCTATAAAAGGAGAAGCCCATCACTTGTATTTTCAAGATTAATGAGAGTAATGTTATGCTGCCCACATTGTGCCATACATTGCTTTTGCCTAGTTTCTAGGACCTAATCTTCATCTTCACCATCTATCCAAGGGCTGGCCGAACCTCCCTTCTTCCATACTCATCATGCACCTTCAAGATCACCACAACTCCTAGGAGGATCTTACACATCTCAATCCATAGCTTCCGCACCATTTTTTTACAACATCCAAGAAGAGCTCCATGAGAATGCCATCATTTGGTATCAGAGCATAGGTTCTTCAAAGATGAGTAGTTCTTGGTCATTTTCATTTTGAGTTCTTCTTTATTTCGTGTTGTTCATCTTGTTTTCATATTTGTCTTGCTGTTTTTTAATTTTTGCTTTGAATTGGTGTGCTGTTTGGAAATTCCAATCGGTGCATCTTGTTCAATTGTTCTTGAGCAATCTTTGTGCAATTTTTGGTAGGATTCCATACACCTTGTGTTGCTGTTTTTATTTTAGGTATTTGAGTCCTTATTGCAATTTTATTTGGTTGATTTTATGTTCATTTGAGTCTTTTAATTTCTGAATCTATGTGTTTTGTCTAGTCATGTTTTTCCAAAATGTCATCAAATCATAGTGGTACTTTGTTTGGCTTATTTGTTTCTTGATTTTGGTCTAAATATTTGATTTGAATCTGTTGTGTTTTTTATCCTTTGGTGCCTTTTATTTTTAGCTTGAGTTCATATTTATGTTTAGATCTACACAAATTCCTTTTCATCAATTCCATTGTGTTTATCTTTTGGTATCTTGCTGTTTTTTCCTGTTTTTACAGAATCCCCTGTTTTACATAACTCTGTGCTGGCTGTTTTGTTTAAGAAAATTATTTTCCTACATAGGAAATTTCTGATTCTCTGGATTATGCAAGATTGAGGTGTTACAGAAAATAAAATAAAAAAGAATCAGCTCAAAAGAGTCAATAGAAAAAAAATGATAAATATTATAAAAACAGTGTGCAAATCTGGCGCTACAGTAGGCGTAACTGAACACTAATTTTGAAAAATTTATTAAACAAAAATGGTTCATGCGTTTGGAGTGAAACCAACGCCATAATTTTTTTGAGATCTTGAATTATTTGCATATAAATTTTCAGAAGCAAATCTTAAAAGGGCAGCTCAGCATAAATCGGGGAAAATCACACTCTCTGGCCCACAACAATTTTTCAGTGGTGCTGTTTTTTATTTTGAAATCAATTCTAGTGCTATTCTTAGGATCCATTTTGTGTGCCTACCTTTCTTTGAGTACCTTTATTTGCTTTTCTAATATTTCTTTGGAACTCTTTCTAAGTAGTCACAATTTAACTCCATTTGTGTGGTACTATTGTTCCAATTAAATTGTTTCTTGCTTTAATTCTTTGGCCTCTAAATTTGGTGCTGGATTGGAGAATTAGGTCCCTAATTCTAAGAGGAACAAAGGCAAGGGCAGAAACAATTACTTACCAAAAAAAAAAAACACCACAAACACTTGGAGGGCCCAACAAAGAAAAGACAACCAAGGAAGTGCCAATGGCGAAAAAAAGATCAACAAAGGGAGTCCAAGAAGCCTCACCTCACTGGGATTCGAAGCCAGGTTCCTTCAGCAACCCTTCAACAACAAAAGAAAATTTAACCACTACACCAAGCAAATTCTTTAGTTTTATTATGATTTTTATTATACTTATTATTATAAATAATATTAACAATATAAATAATATTAATGATATTAATAATATTAATGATATTAATAATATTAATGATATTAATGATATTAATGATATTAATAATATTAATGATATTAATGATATTAATAATATTAATAATATTAATGATATTAATAATATTAATGATACTAACAATATTAATGATACTAACAATATTAATGATACTAACAATATTAATGATACTAACTGTACCGCCCAGGTAGTCGGAATAGATGACGTGGCAGCAAGCTATAATATAGACGTGTTGAACGGGACACCTGCTGGCAGAAGGGAAGGAAGTCGGGAGGCTCGTGTAGTCGCCAGTCATTAAGTTGGCGTGCCCCGATCTCTAGCATACCTAAACCGGCGGTCACCAAGTTTGTGTCGTAGTCGCCGGATGTGAACCCAGGCGACAAGGCGATCGGAGATCGCCGAGAGGAGGATATCGCCGAAGGATCAAGAAAGCTTGTTCCAGGCTTTCGAAGCAAAGGATGAAGTCGTCAGATGGTCATTCCCTAGCTGGCCAGAGGTTGAGGTCGGGGAACAGCTTACCCGAGCATGCACAGTGAAGTAAGTAAAGTAGAATATAATGGCGGCCGGCGAGACCACAGGGAAGGTGTGTATGATGACACCCGTACTCGCCACACAGAAGAGATCGCGCTCCAAGGCAGCTATACGCTGAGTTGCTTCCTGCATAGGTAACTTAGTCGAACAGCCTGAAGAGTAAGAGGTGACGCTCAAGTCAAGAATACTCCAGATGGTGACACGTGTACAGCTGGATGCGAGCCACGTGTTCAGATGTGTAACTGTCAGGAGAGAGAAAGCGCACAGGTATATAAGGGATCCTAACGAACTTCTGAGGTACGCGCGTTTTAGAATACTTCTTTTACGCTCGCGAGAACTTGAGTATGCTGAGAGAGAACATTGCACGGTTCCTGAAGTTCTTAGTTTTCCTCTTAGTATTTTGGTGGTTCAGTCGCTGACTTGAGCGTCGGAGTGTGATCGGCCGCAGCGGCGCCCTTCTGTCTTTTGCAGGTTCTTGAGGTGAATCAAGGTGAAGGACGGGAGCTAACACGGTGCGAAGTCGATCCAGAGGAAGCTACCTTTGACGAGGCAAGGCTCTCGCGTTCTGGTCAACAAGCAGGATCACTAACAATATTAATGATACTAACAATATTAATGATACTAACAATATTAATAATACTAACAATATTACTAATACTAACAATATTAACATATGAATCACATTTAATTTATCTATAATCTACTTGAATCTAAACATAATTTATTATATTATCTATTAGTATGAATCACATTTAATATATGTCATACTCATAGTCATCATATTACCTATTACATTAAAATCAACTATCATATTAATTATTATTTTACGATCTTATTGACTTAATTAAGTTCATTATAGGTAGTTGGTTTTACTTCTGTGTTATAGTAAAGAATATTGTCAACAAACAATATTATCTTTTAACATAGAATGATGACTTTTACATTAACTATTAATTAAATCTCTAATACAGATTACTAGTTAGCATATCATTATAGTTTAAACTATATTAATTATTCCATAAATCTATGTAAAAAGTTGTTACTAAATGACCTTTTCTACTAATATATAAATCATAATGACAAAGTGATTAAATAATTTATAATTTAAAATATTTTAAAAATTATACATTATATCAATTTTAATCTATGTAACTAAATATTTGAAAATAAAAAAAAATTATCGACAAAGAATAAAAAAAATTATAGGAAACATTTTAAGGATATTTCAATCCTTATACAAGAATCTCAAATCAGAAAAGAAGTGTAAGATACAAGCACCTATATAGCCATCTAACAAAAACTTCACAACTACCTATAATAACCTATATTTGAAAATAAGATATCAAATAATTTTATATTAATATATATATATATATAATATGAAAGTAAATTTAAATTTAACCATGAGTTTTAAAAAATTAATAATTAAATAAAAAAATACATTAATCAATATATATGTATTTATAGTATTAAACTTATATTAATATTATATAATTTCTTCCTTTTTCTCTCTATCTATCTATACCCGGATAAAAGTAATATTACTCAAGTCAAATAAAACTACTATACACACACAATAAATATCTGCATGTATATTTATATCAAAATTAATATTAATAATATGAATATAATATTGATAATATGAATATAATAATTATATTAATATGTATAAATTATATTAATATGTATAAGTATAATAAAAATGATAATATGACCAAAGAACTTGTATGGTCTAGTGGTCAATGCTTCCCCTAGTCACTGGAAATACTTAGGTTTGAATTCTGGCTGCTGCAGTTTGCTTGAATATTATTTGGGGCTTGGTTTCGAGTTCTATGGCTTGGGTTCGAGTCCTAGCCAGTGTAGAATGCCTCTAGCATTAATAAAAAAATATAGATAGAGATAAATAACATTAATTTAGTAATAATGAAAAAATTAAAAAATAAATTTTTTACATTACATACGGATTTTGACGGTATGTAATTCCAATTTTTCTTGTAGTGCCTAGGGCCGACTAGTGTAGAACTATCCAGTTTAGCAATTGTTAATTGTTTTTAATTGCACCTATTGCTTAATTAGTTTCACTTTTTCAATTGTGTTGCTTTGTTTAAGCTTTGTTAATCCTTGCTTGGTTAATTAGTTAGCTTGCATTGTTTTCTTGCATTAAAATCTGATTTCTCAACTTAATTGTGTTCTAAGTGGTTTACTAAGAGAAAGCTTTGTGTGAAGACATTGAGGGATAGTTTTTGGCTAAGGCAAAGGCTTGGTATTTAAGTAGTCCATTGTGACTCACCTCCCTTACCTGGAAAACTACCTTCTTTGACTTTCCTAAATTTTCTCAAGGTAAAATACTTGTATACACAAAGCTTTAGTCATGTCTTCTTCTCATTCTCCAAAGTCTATTGAAAGTGAAGTAAAATCTATAAAAACTCTTTTGAAAGAAGTTTCACAACCTGTGCAAATGATTTCTTTTAGACAATTGGAGAATGAGACTAAAATTAATGAGTTGACTAAAGCCCAAGAAGAGAAGTCACAAAAATCAAAAAAATCTCATACTCATGCATCCCATTCTAATGAGTCTCTAGGGGAGCCTTAGAATCAATGACTATTACCAACCACCCCCTAGAAGAAATAGGCAAAGGGAGCAAGAGGGGCCAAGGGAGGTTAGAGTAGACCTACCTCACTTCCATGGTAAGGAGAATGTAGAAATCTACCTAGATTGGGAGATGAAAGTAGAACAACTCTTTGCTTGCCATAGGGTGAGTGAAGAACGCAAGGTACCCCTAGCCGCCCTTACCTTCCAAGGGAACGCCATGTATTGGTGGACCTATCTCGAAAGAGAAAGACGTCTTCATAGGGAACCTCCCATTACGTATTGGAATGACCTTAGGGGAGCCCTAAGACGTCGCCACATACCTTCCTACTACCATAGGGAGTTGATGGACAAGCTCCGAAGACTCCAACAAAAGAACATGAGTGTGGAAGAGTATAGGCAGAAAATGGAGCTCTACATGATGAGAGCATCCATTAGGGAAGAGGAGGACACCACCATAGCTAGGTTCCTTAGTGGCCTTTCACTTGAGATAAGAGATAGGGTAGAACTCCTTCCCTACCAAGCCTTGAATGACTTGGTTCAACTTTGCATTAAAGTTGAACAACAAATCTTGCGCAAAACATCAAGTGAAAGGGTGAGTTCCTACTCTATCTTTTATCCCAAGAAAGAATATAGAAGTTAGTGTAGCACATCAAGAGAAAAACAAAAAGAACCTACCAAACCGTTAACCAAAGAAACCTCTAGCTAGAGATGTTAAGTGTTTTAAGTGTTATGGTAGAGGGCATGTGCAGGCACAATGCCCAAACCAAAGGACTTTGTTTTAAAGGGTGTAGATGAATACACTAATGGCAAGGATGAGCCTAGTGAGAGAGAGGAAGGGGGAGAGGATGAGAGGGTAGCTCCACTAGAGGGAGAATTGCTTATGATTAGGAGAACCCTCAACAATCACCCTAGCACATCCATAGAAATACAAAGAGAGAACATATTCCATACAAGATGCAATGTTTTAGAAAACATATGTTCCCTCATTGTGGATAGTGGATCTAGTTGTAATTGTTGTAGTGCTAGAATGGTGGAAAAGCTTAATCTACAAGTAGTTCCTCACCCAAAACCTTACAAACTACAATGGCTTAATGAAAATGGGGAACTAAGTGTAGATAAGCAAGTGGAAATCAAGTTTTCCATATGGAACTACAAAGACTAAGTTTTATGTGATATAGCGCATATGGAAGCTTGCCACATCTTATTAGGGAGACCATGGCAATTTGACAAGAAAACCTTGCATGATGGTCTCACTAACGAGATTTCCATCACCCACAAGCATAAGAAATTGGTACTTAGTCCTTTACCACATTCTCAAGTGGTGAAAGACCAAATACAAATGAAACATAAGAGGGATGAGGAAAATAAAAAAAAAGCGCTAGAAAAATAAAAAAATCCTTAGGGATAGGAAGGCGTGGGAGAAGAGTTTTCCTTCCCACAAGGTTGCTCAACAAGAAAAGCCTTTTGAAAACGTTTTGGAAAATTTGCTTCTTGTTGAACAACCAAGCCTAGTCTTTTGTAAAGGAACACTTACATGTACTGCCACAAGTAATGAACTCATGACTCTACCTCCTCAAATAGAAAAACTTTTAAGTGAATTTGAAGATATATTCTCTAATGAGGGACCCATTGGACTCCCTCCCATTAGAGGTATAGAACATCAAATTGACTTCATTCCAGGGGCAAGCCTACCAAATAGGCCCGCTTATAGAACAAACCTCGAGGAAAACAAGGAGATAGAGTCAAAAGTTCAAGACTTGTTGGAGAAGGGTTGGGTTCAAAAGAGCCTAAGCCCTTGTGTTGTACCTGTCTTGTTGGTGCCCAAAAAAGATGGAAAATGGTGCATGTGTTGTGATTGTCGAGCAATTAACAACATCACCATCAAGTATAGGCATACAATCCCAAGGCTTGATGACATGCTTGATGAACTACATGGGTCAACCATATTCTCTAAAATTGACCTTAAAAGTGGATATCACCAAATTAGAATCAAAAAGGGTGATGAATGGAAAACCGCTTTTAAGACCAAATTTGGATTATATGAGTGGTTGGTGATGCCCTTTGGGCTCACTAATGCCCCTAGTACATTCATGAGGCTCATGAATCATACCTTGAGAGATTGCATAGGTAAATATGTAGTAGTTTATTTTGATGATATCCTAGTGTATAGTAAAACCCTAGAAGACCATCTAAGTCACCTTAGGGAAGTTCTTCTAGTGCTTAGGAAAAATAGTCTTTTTGCCAATAGGGATAAGTGCACCTTTTGTGTAGATAGTGTAGTTTTCTTAGGTTTCATAGTAAACAAAAGGGGGGTGCATGTTGACCCCGAGAAAATCAAAGCCATCCGAGAGTGGCCCACTCCACAAAATGTAAGTGATGTAAGGAGTTTTTCATGGGTTAGCTAGCTTCTATAGAAGGTTTGTGCCTAATTTTTCAAGTCTAGCTTCTCCTTTGAATGAGCTTCTAAAACAAGATGTTGCATTTTGTTGGAATGATAAGCATGAGCAAGCCTTCCAAAGGCTAAAGGCTCAACTCACCAATGCACCAATTCTAGCTCTTCCAAATTTTTCCAAAACTTTTGAGATAGAATGTGATGCATCGGGAGTAGGCATAGGTGCGGTATTGTTGCAAGGTGGACACCCCATTGCATATTTTAGTGAAAAACTCCATGGTGCCACCCTCAACTATCCCACCTATGACAAAGAGCTCTATTGTCTTGTGCGAACCCTAAAGACTTGGGAACACTACCTTGTGTCCACAGAATTTGTCATCCATATTGATCACGAGTCTTTAAAATATTTAAAGGGCCAACACAAGCTCAACAAGAGACATGCTAAATGGATGGAGTTTCTTGAACAATTTCCTTATGTAATCAAATACAAGAAAGGAAGCACCAATATAATGGTCGATGCTCTTTCAAGACGGCATACACTCTTTTCAAAATTGGGTGCCCAAATTCTTGGATTTGATCACATAAGAGAGCTTTACCAAGAGGATCAAGAAATTTCATCCATCTATGCCCAATGTCAACATAGAGCGCAAGGAGGGTACTATGTGGCCGAGGGATATCTTTTTAAAGAAGGGAAACTTTGCATTCCTCAAGGCACACATAGGAAACTCCTTGTCAAGGAATCACATGAGGGGGGACTCATGGGCCATTTTGGAGTTGATAAGACTCTAGACCTTTTGAAAGCAAAATTTTGTTGGCCACACATGAGAAAAGATGTCCAAAGACATTGTTCTAGATGCATATCATGTTTAAAAGAAAAGTATAGAACAATGCCTCATGGACTCTATACCCCTTTGTCGATTACAAATGCTCCTTGGGAAGACATTAGCATGGATTTCATTTTAGGACTCCCTAGGACTGCAAGAAGGCCATGACTCTATCTTTGTGGTAGTGGACTGTTTTAGCAAGATGTCCCATTTTATTCCTTGCCACAAGGTAGATGATGCTCAAAATATTTCTAGACTCTTCTTTAGAGAAGTGGTGAGACTTCATGGTCTCCCTAGAAGTATAGTATCCGATAGAGATCCCAAGTTCATAAGCCACTTTTGGAAAACTCTTTGGGGCAAACTTGGAACAAGACTACAATTTTCAACTTCTTGTCATCCTCAAACGGATGGCCAAACTGAAGTAGTCAACCGATCTCTTGGGACTATGCTTAGGGCTATCATGAAAGGAAACCATAAATCTTGGGATGAGTATCTTCCCCACATTGAGTTTGCTTACAACCGAGTAGTCCACAAGACTACTAATGCTTCTCCTTTTGAAGTAGTATATGGATTTACTCCTCTCACACCTATGGATTTGTTACCTCTCCCTAATCCACAAGAATTTGTGCATAAGGAAGGAGTAATCAAAGCCGATTTTATAAAGAAAATGCATGAGAAGATTAAAATCCAAATACAACAACAAAATGAGAAGTACACCAAATACAACAATAAAGGGAAGAAAGAAATAATTTTTGAGGAAGGAGACTTAGTTTGGCTTCACCTTCGCAAAGATCGATTTCCAACTCAAAGGAAGTCCAAACTAAGTCCTCGAGGTGATGGACCCTTTCAAATCCTCAAGAGAGTCAATAACAATGCATACAAATGGGACCTACCTCTTGAATATGGAGTACATGATACTTTTAATGTAATTGCTCTTTCTCCATTTGTAGGTACCAATGACGACGAGGACGAGCTGGATTTGAGGACAAATCCTTTCCAAGGGGGAGGGGATGATTGAGGAGGGCCAAGCTCACCACACCATGGAAGCCAAGATCCAAGACTATACCGTCTAGAGCCATGTGGGGAGCGTCTAGACTCAAGAGGAGAGCGTCTAGCACAAGATGAGGGGCGGCTACAAAAGGAGCGTCTAGGAGGAAGCCTAGACCGTCTAGGACCTATCACTAGGTCCATGACCAAGCACCTTCACACACAAATGGGTCAAGCAACGGATTGGAGGGAGAAGAACTTATACATGCTACATGGAGGCCCATTAGGGGTGGCTTAGTAGTTAGTGTAGTGTTAGAAAGCATAAATTTGTCTTACATGTGATTTACCCTAGATTTTGTGCATATTCTAGAACATTGCCTCACATGGCCGGCCATGTGCCCATGTGCTCCATGTGGAGTAATTTCCATTTCATTTAGGTAGCCCATCACTTGTATTTTCAAGATTAATGAGAGCAATGTTTTGCTGCCCACATTGTGCCATACATTGGTTTTGCCTAGTTTCTAGGACCTAATCTTCATCTTCACCATCTATCCAAGGGCTGGCCGAACCTCCCTTCTTCCATACTCATCATGCACCTTCAAGATCACCACAACTCCTAGGAGGATCTTGCACATCTCAATCCATAGCTTCCGCACCATTTTTTTACAACATCCAAGAAGAGCTCCATGAGAATGCTATCAGAAAACCTTTTTAACGAGTTGAAAACAATTTTGTTCTTGGATCCTTCATCATTCCTAAAGGAAAAAGATAAATCAAGACAAAAAAATTAGAACCTAAGCTACCTAGACACATAAGGCAACATAAAGGAAATATGGTCATATATTAAATGTAGTAAGAGCTCTCATGATACAATCTCATTTACCTAAAATTTATTGTTCATATTCTCTAATACATGCTACGCATATTATAAACATGCTTCTAACACCTTTTTAAACCATTATTTTCCTCGTGAAATGCTTTACAAAACTGCAACAAATTTTAATGGATTAAAGGTGATATGAGTTAATTAGGAGATGATTCATTAGTTGACACTTTAAAGAATTAGGATCAAGATTCTTAAGCAATTATGAACACAAGAATAAGAACAAAACTAACCAATTGAAATAGAAACAAGATAATGAACCGATTAGAATCATGAAATGAAGCATATGAACCGAACAAATCAGCCAACAAACATATTCAACCAATTAGAATCAAGAAACAACAAGAATCTACCGATTGAAATCAAGAACTAATGGACAAGACTTGTTTTAGAAATTGATATGGAATGGAAATGGAAGAAGAAGATGAAAGGACGGAACATTTATGTGGTTGAAGCAAAGGAAGTGATTCATGCAACTTGGAAGGTGAATAAACTCCAAGATGAGTGAAGAATGTCGCCACTTGAGAGCTCCCAAAGACTCACAAGATAAGACTAAGAGAAGGAGAACAAGTATCACAAAATTGTTGAACCAAGTGGTGTTCAAGCTTTGAAGAATCCAAACCCTTTGAAGCCTGTTGAAGGCTTGGTTGTGCTTGCTATTGCTGATCTGTCTTAGATAGGATCTGGGGTAGATTGTTTATGTAATCCACTCTTGATTGAATCCAAAGCATAGGCATTCTCAATATTTTAAAAGAAAACTGTTTTTCAAACTAAGTGAAAAACAACCGATTGTTTTGTCGAAACTACCGATTGTTTTATACTTAAGTGTTTTTAGAAAAGGTTGAAAACTGTTTTTCAAATGGTTGAGCTGTTAAAACTAAAACAACCGATTGATTCGTGGAAACAACCGATTGTTTGTTTTGGTACCATAAAAGAAAAACCGTTTTAAGCTTTGACTGAGCTTTAAATGTTTTAACTGTTTACGCTCCTGTCTTTAATGCTTTGACCAATCTTTAAATGCAATGAATAATTTTGTTAAGATTTGATAACAAACGTCTTTGAATATATTCACTAAAACAGATTTGGGTTTTAACAAGAACAAATTTGAGTTTTTCAAAGAGTTGAGATTGCTTAGAGATTGAGATTGATCAAAGAGTGTGAGATAGGATTTCTGCTTGTATTTGATTTCTGATTTGCTTCTGTAACAAGTGTAATTCTTGTATATGTTGAACATGTTTCTTCTGTGTGTTTGCTGAGAAGTGTTGTGTGTTCTTGAGGGGATCAAGATCAGCATTCTTAGTGTTGGTGTGTTGGCCAAGAGAAGTGTGTGTCTTGAGGGGATCAAGGTCACTTTCTTGGTTGTGTTGTAAGTGATCTAGGTTTGATTGCTTAGTGGAATTCCTCAGTGGTTTCTGAGAAGACTGGATGTAGCTCTGGGTTTTTAGTGAACCAGTATAAATCTCTGTGTGCATTCTCTCTCTCCCTTAACTCTTTAAATTCAGTTTTGATATTTGTATACTGGTATAAACAACCGATTGTTTCTGCGAAACAACCGATTGTTTTTCTGGTGCTGTGCTTTTAGCTTTGTGTTTTGGAAAATTGAATTCTTTATCAACTGAATCGGGAAGAAAGTTCATTCAAGGCTTGAAAGTTTTTGAAATCCCTCTTTAAACCATTCATCCCCCTCTAGTTTAACGCCATACATTCTAACAAAAATCTCACTCAATTTGAGTAGAGTAACTTTACTTCAAATTCAATTTCCCTTTACAAGAGCCAAACACCTCTATATATAGTGTAGAAGACCAGTCATTCAAAAGGCAAAAGTGAGAAGGAGCAAGTGAAAAGGTATTTAGAAATGTCGCCCCAAACAAGTTACAAACTCTATAGAAAGTGTCACTTTTCTACTACTTTCTCATAAGTCTTATGCTCCTTTTCATACTTCCCTTATATGTTTTATTCTAAATCTATTCTAAAGATATTACAAAAAGATATATCAATTAAAACTCATCTACTAATGCTTGTGCCCTTGCTCTTAGTAAGCTTTTTGTTGGGCTTGGGCCTCAATTTTATGAACACTAACAAGAAGAACTTCAAGTGTTGTGGTCCTTGACCATTCCTCCTATTGATGGAATCTCCATTTGCTTGTTGAGATGACCCTTCAAAGTTAGCATCCATGGTCATCTTCTTATGGATTTAGGTTGTATTAAAAGATGTTTGGATCTGTATGCTATTCCAACATTTTGTCAACAAAAAGAAGAATATTTGATCCAAATGCATCAAAATGTGTTTTTACTGGTTCTAAAAGGGGGAGACAAAAGGATATGTTTTGTTGAATATTCAATCCAGATAATTTTTTGTGTCTAGGGATGTTGTCTTCAATGAACATGTTTTTCCATATCAAAAGGTTTAAGATACTAGCAACGAAACAAACAATCCTAACATTATAATCAAATCTTTTTACTAAAGATCAATCTATTTTGAGTCAGTCATCACAATTCATTTTTGCACCCTGTGATTATGCTGGAAATAACATTAATAATAACAGTTAATCAAAGATTGCGGTTCCAGGAAGAGTTTGTTCTCATATAGACCAAAATCTCAATGAAGAACATGACCGAATGAGTACCAGAATAAAAAGACCACTAAGTATCTAAAGGATTAACATTGTAATCTTAATGTTTCTAATACATCTTCAAGAGTTAAATATACTTTGAATTATGTTTTTTCTTATAACATTTTATCATCATATTACATATCTTTTGTTAGTCTCTTTCTTCACATGTTGTCAAACACTTATTCTGAAATTGTGAAAGACGACTGTTTGATGTGAGTTAATTTTAAGATTGCACATTTTATGGGTTGCACTTTTGTTTATAATTTTTGAATTAACAATTATGGTGAGAAACCCAAAGAAGAATCCCACTGGACACAAACTTAACCAAGTGGTTAAGTAAGTGTGAAGGTTCACTTCTAGAGACCAAAGAGAAAAACACAAATGTAGAGTGATGATGATGAGGTGTGGAATTGAAGAATAAATATAATAGATTACCAAATTGTAAAGAGGAGAAAAATATAAAATATAATGGAAAGAAAAACAAAAAAAAAAGATTAAGAGATTCTTATGGAAATGTGAATCACGTCACATGGAGGGGGAGGAGACTCCAAGATAAGTGGTGAAGAGTCGTCACTTGAAGTGCACAAACACCCAGGATCGGACCCAAAATTCTAGAGTACTCAAAATCACTAAACACTCCTGTAGAGTTTCTTTTCTATTCAAAATTCAATGTGTGATTTACAAGAGGGAAGACACCCTATTTATAGATATGAGTACCTTGGAGAGGAAGAGAGGAAGGGTAGGGGTGTAAATGACTACAAGTTTCTAGAAACTAGGTCAAATGTGAGGACATTGGGGAGTCTTCTAGAATCTAGGTTAAAGGTTAGCACATGGGTGAGTTTCTAGAAGCTAGGTTAAGGTGGACTTTGGCACAAGCCCAATTTACTAAGTACACCCTTTTCTAGCTTATTTTTCTAATTGAAGCTCAAAGTGAGCCAAATTTATTTACTTAACTTGTCTTGTAAGAAGACTAGAAGGAAGAACAACTGATATTTTGGTTCATATCCGGTTCTCCCTCTACTGCAGCTCTTCTGAGATTTGGTGAGGTCTGACTTTATATACTGAGATGAATGACCTAATTGTGAAGTTCCTATTGTGTCCTTAGTCATTTGCTTGTCGATGTGGTTTGTATCATTCCCCCCATATTGTAAATAATTCGATCTCAAATTTAGAGCTCCTATAAATAACATAGTTAGTTTGTTCACAGAAAATAAAGAAACATTTCTAAATGTGGGATGTGAAGCCTACTTATGTTCATTAAGCTTTGGGAGGTCATATGGGTGAGTGCTATATTCAGGCCATGTTTGGAAAAAATATTTAGGGATGAAATGACTTTTTGGTGAGAATCCTCTTAGAAGGTAAGAACCTTTAGAAGGTATTTGAATATCATCCCTAAACTTCTTTATCAAAGATGTCAAGTATTTAGAATCATTAGGTAATGAGAAAGATAAGGAAAAAGAACACCTTGGCGGTGTAGTTTGTATTTCTATACGGGTCAACATGATTGTTTTTACGACGTGAGGTGTGGTATTGATACCCGTTTTATCTTTTCTTTCTTTATATTTTCCATTTTCTCCTTTTGTTTTCATTTTTATTCGATCCTCATTAACCTCTTTTGGAGAGAGAGGTTTTAACAAAATCTTGTGGCCTTGGAAGTTGAAAGAAATTTTATTGGTATGGCCATCATGTAAAATCAAGGCCTTCTCAAAAGCACATGTGTGGCTTCCATTAGCACAACATCACATAAAACTTCATCTTTATATTTTCCTATGGAAAAAGTTATGAGGACTTGTTTATTAACCATAATTTCACCCTCTTCACTAAGCCATTATAATTTATAGGGCTTTGTATGAGAGATAGTGGGTAATCCAAACTTTTCCATTACTCTTGTACTTGCCACATTAGCACAACTATCCCTATCTATGATCATGGAACATAACTTGTTGTTAATAAGACATCGGGTGTGAAAAATATTTTCTCTTTGAGTGTCATCAAAAGGTTTTTGAATAGTACCCAACATTCACCTTACCACCAACAAGTCACCTTCACAAGGTATCTCACACTCGTCCTCACTTGCGGTTTTTGAAGAGGAAGGGGAACTAGCTCTAGATGATTGGGAACTATGATCACTCACGACTATCCCCTCTTTAACCATCATTGTTCTCTTACTTGGTCAATCAGCACCAATGTGCCCAAAACCTAAACATTTAAAGCATTTTTTACTTGAGGTTTTGGTGGGTGATTTAGGAGTAGAAGGTTCATCTTTTGAATGTTTATGATGTGGGGTGGTTTCTTTTGAGAAATTGGAAGGAGAATCTTGGTTTCGAAATTTTTTTTTGCCCTTCCAGGATGATTTGTAAAAGCCATCATTATGAGTATTTTTTAAAGAATTTTTCTTCAAAACTTGTGATTCAACCTTGATGGCTAGGTGAACCAATTTTTCCAAAGAGGTATACTCATAATTCTACAACATCTTGTATTTCTTGCTGTAATCCACTCACAAGTCTAGAAATCTTTGACTCTTCATTTTCATGCATAATAATTTTAGTCAAAGTTACTTCTAAATCTTAAAAATACTCTTCTACACTCATAGATCCTTGATGAAGTCGTTGGAGCTTCAACATGAGTTCATTCCTATAATGAGGAGGAACAAACCGCACGCACTTGCATAACTTTAAATCGTGCTAAGATACCACGATTGGCCTCTTGTTTAGCCCAATGTCTATTTCAACTTGATGCCACCACTGCATGGTATAGTCTAAAAATCTAGGGAAGCTAACTTAACTTTTTGGTGTTATTCAACCTCATACACATTAAATATTTGTTCTACTTTAGCTTTCCATCCTAAATACTAATTGGGCTCACTTTCCCCACTAAAACTAGGTAACTTAACAAAAGGAAAAGAAGGCTTTGGTGGTTGGTGTTGATGGCACCTCTCTTCCAAGTTGTGCACTCTCCAATATTGTTCTTCTTCTTGACTCCCATAGTGCATATTATGTCTAGTAACTCTTCTAGGCTCCCATCTCCTTTCTCTAGCTTCCCTCTCTTGAACATCTTCTAATATTTGCATTCTTTCCACTAGTTTCCTCATTTCTTCTTCTTTGTGAGCCAAGCTTCTCTTAGCATCCGCAAGCTCCCGCATAAGATGTGTTCTTTGAGGAGATTGTGGCTTGGAAGACTCTCCCAAAGATAAATGATCCATAATTGTGCACAAAAGAAAGCAAACAATTAGTGAAAATAACAATTTAATCCACTCACTCACTTGTATCACTCAGCTATTTAGTAAGGGAGGGACAAATTTAAATCACTTAAGAAAGATTTGCAGTCTAAAAAGGTCTATACTTGGTAGCACCACTTCAAGTGAAAGAGGTCAAAGCTCTTTTCACTCTTTCACCAAAGAAACCCAACAAACTTGATGAAAATTTTAAAGACAAGTAAGAAAAGTTGAAAGAAAGAAAGCTAAATCAAAATGAAAGTAAGATAATCAAAAAACTTAAACAAGACAAACAAGAAAAGCACTTATAAAGACTCAAAGCCATTTACTTGAACTTTAATCATGAAGGTTTAATGTCCTTAGAAATTGTGAAAAGTGAAAGTTGAAATGTGAATGCACTCGATTTGTTTTTGTCTTTGTTTTTATGGACTAAAAATTTCTATATCCTTTTTTTTTCATGCCTATTCTTAATTCACTTTTCAATTTTCGATCAAGAGATTGGGTTGAGATTCAGTTCATATGAACACTTGCATTCTATGTTTGGAATTAAATCAACCACTACTAAAACAAATTCTAATTTGTTTTAGCTCTTCGTAATTAAAATCAAATTAAGTAGACTAGAATTAAGACTCCTAGAACACTAAGAATATAAGACTCAAGCAAAAGATGTAAGGAAAAAGAAATTGACACAAAAAAAATTCAAAAGCAGAATTTAAAGTGCCTAATGATTAAAAATGCGGAATTGTAAGAATTTAAAAGCGGAATTGAAATTCCTTGAAGATAAAAGCAATAATTGAAATGTACTAGAATTTTAAAGCATAAAATCAACTCAAAAAGATAAGCACAAGTTAAAACCATGCTCTGATTAGCACATGATGTGAGTTGATTTTAGGATTGCATATTTTATGGGTTGCACTTTTGTTTATGATTTTTGGATTAACAATTATGGTGAGAAACCCAAAGAAGATTCCCACTAGACACAAACTTAACTAAGTAGTTAAGTAAGTGTGAAGGTTCATTTCTAGAGGGCAAAGAGAAAAACACAAATATAGAGTGATGATGATGAGGTGTGGAATTGAAGAAAAGCTATACAATGTAAGATATTTGCTTTGGAGTCAGATCAAACATGGTAGACTGTTATTCGGCCTAAGAACAAAATGGCCTTAGGTTGCTGCAAATGGATATTCAAAATAAAATATAAGGCTAATGGGACAATTGAGAGGTATAAAGCAAGGCTAGTAGCAAAGAGATACACATAAACAGAAGGCATTAACTACCTTGATACTTTCTCTCCATTAGAAAATATGACCACCATAAAAGGTTGCTTATTTCTCTAGCTTTTATCTATAATTGGTAATTGAAACAATTATACATAAAAATGTCTTTTTACATGGAGAGTTGAAAGAAGATGTATACATGGTTGCTCCTCCTAGATTGACTTCTATTCTACCAAGACAAATTTGTAAATTGTAAAAGGCTTTATATGGCCTTAAGCAAGCCAAGAGAGAGTGGTTTGCCAAACTGTCATCCTTTTTTCTTTTTGTGGGATATACTCAGTCTATGAATGATCATTCCTTGTTCATTAGTTCTTTTAAAGGATCTTTTACAACATTATTGATGTATGTGGATGATATAATATTAGTCGAAAATGATAAAAGGAAATTTGAGCGAATCAAACAAACCTTGAATCAAACATTCAAGATTAAGGATTGATCCTGCCTGTTGACCAGAACGTTGGAACTTACCTCGTCAAACTTGGATCGACGTGTGCACCGCTTCAACCTCCGTCCTTCGTCACGATCCACCTCAAGAACCTGCAAAAGAACAGAGCGGCGCCGCTGCGGCCGATCGCACTCCAACGCCCAAGTCAGTGACTGAACCACCAAATACTTCAAGAGCAAAACTCTAGAACTCTCAAGGAACCGTGCAATGTTCTCTCTCACAGTATGCTCAAGAACTCGCAAGCGTAAAGAATACAATCTGAACGTGCGTACCTTGAAAGTTCGTTGGGAAACCCTTAAAAACCTGGTCACTTTCTCTCTCCTGGCAGTTACAGACCCGGACACGTGGCTCGTATCGAGTCGTACACGTGCCATCATCTGGAGCCTCCTTGACTTGGGCGCTGCTTCTGACTCTCCTTTGGCTAAGTTACTTATGCATGATACTGCTCAGTGCATAGCTAACTTGGAGCGCGATCTTTACTGGAATTGGCGAGTTAGGGTGCCTTCGTACACCTTCCCTGTGGTCTCGCCAGCCGCCTTCATAATCTGCACCACCTTCATCTTCGGCGATGTGCTTGCTTCGGCGATCTCTAATCACTTGGTCGCCTGAGTTTACATCTGGCGACTTCATCTTTAACCCGGTGACCGCCGGTTCTGGTGTGCTGGAGATCGGAGCACGCCAACATAATAACTGGCGACTTCACGAGTCCCCCGACTTCCTTCCCTTCTGCCAACCTGGCGTCTCGTCAACACGCCTATACTGTAGCTTGGTGCCACGTCATCACTTCCGACTACCAGGGCGGTACACAAGCTCCCCAGTCTTAAGCAAAGACTTATCTAGCGAAAAGACTAAAGGAGTCACGTCAACACCGATCTACGTGGCTCTGGCGCAGAATTCCAAGCGGTTGTACTTTCTGCTTCTCTGACGCTCCACCAAACATTCCTCCCATCGTTCGACACGTGGCTTCATCAACGGTTACCTTTAGTTAACGTTTGCGCTTCCCAAACCCATTTCGAAAAACCCTTAAACTCATTTCGCTTCACTGTTCCATCACTTTCTTCGTTTTCTCAGATGCTCCAACTCTCTTCTGCAAAAAAGCTCTCAGCGTTCTTCAACCTTCTGAATCACCAACATCCTTCATCGCCTTCCCGATCATAAAAAGGTACTTCCTTTCCCTCTACTGCTGGTTTTTCTTGCATTTTAACCGATTCGCATCATCCTTTAACTGTCTGGTGCATACGTTGTGGGTTGTTTTTTCCATTTCTCCTTCTTCGTAACTTAGGGCTCCGTCAACGTCACAACGAACCTACGTTCGTTCGTTTTTCACCCTTCTTTCATGATCGAGTTAGCCTCTGCGAACCCTGATCATTTTTCCTTTTCTTTTTCCTCTGCAGCTTCTGCAATGACTCGCTCAAAGATCACCCCAAATCCTCCTCCTTCATCACGAAACCCCTCCTCACAAGCACACGACCCACCGCGAGCACGCGGTGCTTCGTCTTCTCAGGCTGAGAGGCCTGCACCTTCCCGCCCCAACCTGGCCCAGGCTACTCCGCCTGTCACCGGAGGAGCCTCCGTCCCCTCGCCAGATTTCAAAAAACTATACCCCTGGGCCAACTCGACCTTGTTGAGGGAAACATCTTCTATAAACTCTGCTGGGGCAGTTCTGCGGTTGACGAAGGGGGATGAGCCTCACTAATCATTCCATAAGGAGCACGACGAAAAGATGACGGTGCTACCTTGCCCCCCTGACCTGCCAGTTTGCGCCGACGACAAGGTGAACAACGGTGGACCCTTCTGCTTCGTTTACACAACCTTGTTCAAGAAGGTGAAACTTAGGTTTCCCTTCACTCGCTTTGAGAGGGAGCTTCTTACCGAGCTCAACATCGCCGCCGCCCAGCTCCATCCCAACAGCTGGGCGTTCGTGCGGGCGTTCCAGGTCATGTGCGACCATCTGGGGTTGCCAGCATCAGTGGATGTCTTCTTATTTCTTTTTGAAGCCAAACACCCAGGAGATCGCCTGTGGGTAAGCTTGAACGGGATTGCTGGGAGGTCGATCCTCTCCATCTTCCAGCAATCCTACAAAGACTGGAAGGGCAAGTTCGTCCAGGTGCGCCCCAACGACAAGGACGCTTCCCTGCTCGACGGTTTCCCCTTGTATTGGGTAAACAAGGGGAACAAAGAGTTCAAAAGCAGCTTCAGGAGACCAAGAAGTCCTGATAGCATGGGCGCTTTGGACAGAGATCTCTGCTTCTTCTGGAAGAGTGTGGCAGATGCCAACATCACCTTCCTCACCACCACACTCATCTGCTTCGAGTTCTTCGAGGACCAACTCGAAATTCGCATAGGTTAGAACGTTTAAGTCTTTATTCTAACATTACCTCTGTTAACTGTTTCTGGGCGTCTTGTGCGTTGTGCGCAAGACTTTGGTTTTATTTTCTGCACCATTTATCTGCTTTCTGTTGCAGGCTGCCTTATGTGCTTACCCTTTTTTCTGAACTAATCCATGCACCTTTGCTTTATGCAGATCGTATGTTGGGCCAAGGAAAACTTGCTGAGCTGAGGGCACTCACCCGAGCCCACGGGTTGGCATCGGGTTCCCAAACCGTGCCAAACTCGGTGGTGGAGATCGCCGCCGCACAGGGCCGATCGCCACCCAAAGGCCCAACTCCTCCCGATGTCCAACCCGCCAACCAACGCAAAAAGCTTGTCCTCAGGAAACCCAAGAGGAAAGCCCCCCAAGTAGTCCACGAGGAGGAAGAGGAAGACGACGAGGCAACTGAAGATGGTCTTGTCACGAAGAGGAAGAGGGTGGCACCTTCTTCACCATCTGCTCCACCCCCTCTTCCAACATCAACACCACCATCTACACCTGCTCCGCCTCCAACATTGCCACCCCCACCAGCTCCTGCCTCACCAGTCCAAGCGATCCCTTTGGCATCTGCGCCTCCCGAAGCTGAGGCCGCCGAAGCCAACTTTTTGGAGAACCCCCCGAGCGCCTCCACGCCGTATGTAACAGCTGGAGGGGGTCCTCCATCAAACGCCTCCACCGCAAACGCTGCACCGATCGGGGATGAAGGTGCTCACCACTCTCCAATTCTGATTACTGAATCCCCGACGTCGCCACCACGCTACGAAGCACCTGCTGAGCAACCAACTCAAGAGGGTGGCGGCGAAAACCAACAGCAAACCCACCCGGTGCCTCCAACAGCAAACCTCTCTCTTGAGGTCACGAGGATGTGGGAGCCTTTCTCTGCTAAACTGAAGATGATGGCGGAGGATTTCCCCGCCATTATATCTAAAGTTGTGGAGAGCTCCACCAGGAAGCTCCAGGATGACCTCTACGCCCTTCGAACTGAGAATAGCACTATAAGGATTGAGGCGGAGAGGTTATCTTGCAATCTGACACTCGCCGAGATTGAGCACTCCCGAGTAGAAGATGCAATGAGCACCAAGCTCCGGGTGGCGCGCAAGGAGGCCACCGATCTACGCCATAAGGTGCAACTTCTGGCTCAAGAGAAGATTGAGCTGGAGAGCAAGATTGTACCTTATCGCGTCAAAGTGGCTGACCTGGAGGCCTTAATTAAAACTGACGCCGCCAAGGTGAAGAAACTGGAACAAAGGTCAGCCGATCGGGAAGTCTTCCTGGGAAAGGTGGAGAAGGAGAGGGACGACACCATGGCTAAGCTTGCTGAAGCCGACAAAGAAAAAGGGAAGATTGCTGCTGAACTGGGCCAGGTGCAGGCAGAATCCAAGAAGGTTGCTGAAGACCTTCTTCAAGCTCGGGAAAACGTTGCAAAACTCAAGAAGCAAGCCGAAGAGCTGGAGCAGCAGAACGAGGGGCTGAAGAAACAAACTGAAGAACTTAAGAAACAGATCGAAGACCTTAATCTAAGTTCTGCCCAGATTCTGGCTGCTGGATTCGAGGCCGCACGGGAACAGTTTGCCTGCTTGTTCCCCGATCTAGATCTTAGCATGGTGTCCCTCAACAACGAGGTGGTGGATGGGAAGGTTGTTCCCGCTGAAGACTGATTGATTTTCCCCCATCCACTACCTTTAGGCTTTCTCCTTCATACAATTGTAATGAACTTTTTTCTTTTTCTGTACATGCGCCCTGAACTGACATTTACTTAATGACAAGGTCTTTGTACTTCTTCTTGTAACTTCTTTGTCTGCTTTAACTTTCCTTGCACAATTTACTTCAAAGAAATAACTTAGTAATTTCGTAAGCGCAATCGTGTACTTAACTGTTTCGAACCACCGATCTTCGGAAAATAACGCTTTAACAACTTGTAATCTCAAGGCAATGAACCTTAACGTAAAATCACTCTTCAAACAACGAGCTTCAACTCACTTAATGGCTTAAGACACCGCTAACCCGACCTGCTTCATCAAAACGGGTCTTTAACTTTCTTACCACCGCATGACCTTTCCTGGTCGCCAAAGACTCTTGGCGATGTCAGTTTCTTTCTGCCTTTACAACTTGGCCATTGTTCCTTCATCTGGGGGTAGAGGCGCCTTTCGGATCCTTCTCTACCTTCCTGAACTTCAGAACAAAAGACCGGGTGGCTAGGCGCTCTCTTCGAACCTACCTTAGCCACCCTCCAAACTTCTTCCATCCTTTACACCATACCTGAACTCATTCGAGACGAGAAGGATTTTATCTTGCCTGAACTCGCTCATCGGCGAGAAGGTCTTTAACTCGCCTGAACTCGCTCATAGGCGAGAAGGTCTTTAAACTCGCCTGAACTCGCTCATAGGCAAGAAGGTCTTTAAATCGTGCCTCTACATTGCCCCGGGGGTTACATCTCCTCTCCCCCGGAAACACTGAGGACTTTTGCTGGTGCCTCTACATTGCCCCAGGGGTTACATCATCTCGCCCCCAGAAGCACTGAGGACTTTTCACTGGTGCCTCTACATTGCCCCAGGGGTTACATCTTCTCGCCCCCAGAAGCACTGAGGACTTTTCACTGGTGCCTCGACATTACCCCAAGGGTTACATCTTCTCGCCCCCAGAAACACTGAGGACTTTTCACTGGTGCCTCTACATTGCCCCAGGGGTTACATCTTCTCGCCCCCAGAAGCACTGAGGACTTTTCACTCTTCCTCACCTGCACTCGCTCGACGGCGAGGAGGTCTTTATCTCGCCTCAGGACGCGTGAGGGCGTTGAGGTCTTTTAACTGGTGCCTCCGATCGCCGAAAGACGATGAGGACTTTAACTTTAACTGATGCCTCCGATCGCCGAGAGACGATGAGGACTTTAACTTTAACTGATGCCTCCGATCGCCGAAAGACGATGAGGACTTAAAACTTTAACTGATGCCTCCGATCGCCGAAAGACGATGAGGACTTAAAACTTTTTAGAAAGCATGCAATATATCTTTTACTTGCCTTAAATCACATATAAGTGATAAGGTCTTTCTTCAAAACTTTCTGAAAACAACAAGCATGCAATCTAAAACAACTTTGAACTTCGAAAACTTTTCTTTTATTGGGTGGCCTCATTAAAAACCCTCCTTAGGGAAAAAAGAGTGCCCCCTTCAAACTGTTTTAACAGAGGCATTGTAATATAACTTCGTGTTTGTCTTTACTTACAAAGCTCTTAACTGTAATATAACTTGAGGTGCGTGGCGTTCCAAGTGCGAGGAATCGCTCCTCCTTCCAATGTCTCTAAGCGGTAGGCGTCGTTCCCGAGCGCCTCGGTTATTCTGAACGGTCCCGTCCACTTAGGCGACAGCTTATTCTCCATCTCATACTGGTGGGCTTTCCTCATCACCAGGTCGCCCTCTCTGAACTGTCTCGGCAGCACCTTCGAGTTATATATTCGTTCAATCCTTCTCTTCACCGCCTCAGCTTTCAATCTCGCCTCTTCCCTGACCTCATCCAGTAGATCCAGGTTCAGCCTTCTCTCTTCATTCGAGTCTTCCTCTACGAAGTTCTGGAATCTCGGCGAGCTCTCCTGGATCTCCACTGGAATCATTGCATCACACCCATAGACCAAGCTGAACGGGGTCTCATGGGTTCTTGACTGTTCGGTGGTGTGGTACGCCCAGACTATACGGGGTACCTCCTCAGCCCAGCTTCCTTTGGCTTTCTCTAGCCTTCTCTTCAAACCTCTCAGCAACACTCGATTAGCTGACTCTACTTGGCCATTCGTCTGAGGGTGCTCGACGGATGCAAACACTTGTTGAATTCCCACCCCTTCGCACAGCTTCTTCAACAGGTGACTTGCAAACTGAGTCCCATTGTCCGACACCAGGCGCTTGGGCACACCAAACCGGCACACGATGTTCTTCCACACGAAACCTTCGATCTTGTGCGCGATGATCTGGGCCACTGGTTCTGCTTCGATCCACTTGGTGAAATACTCAATCGCCACCACCAAGTACTTCATCTGCCTGATCGCCAGCGGGAATGGTCCCAGGATGTCGATTCCCCAAGTATGAAATGGCCAAGGGCTGTAAATCGACTTCAACTCCTCGGGAGGCGCTTTGTGCCAATCGGCGTGCTGTTGGCATTGTTTGCAACACTGTGCATACCTCTTGCAGTCTTCTCTCATCGTTGGCCAGTAGTAACCTGCACGGAGAGTCCTTGCGGCCAGAGCTCGACCCCCGACGTGGCTTCCGCATATCCCTTCATGGAGCTCTGCCATAATCCTCGTGCATTTCTCGCCATGCACACATTCCAGGAGTGGGTGAGTGAACCCAAACCTGTACAACTCACCATCGATCATTGTGTACTTGCTAGAATTTTTCTTTACCTTCCTAGCCTCTGTCGGATCCAGTGGGAGAAGGCCATCTGCCAGGCACCGCTTGTACTGTGTTATCCAGGTGTCTGGATCATGGATAGCGCAGACCTGCGTCATGTTCACCTTCTCTCCTCGACATGCCCTTATTCTCGGCGATCTCAATGTCTCTTGAGTCAGGGACTTATGACTTCTTGCTGCTTTCTCCGTCGACTTGCTTATCTGAAGGACCAGGTGATCTGCTACAAATGCTCTCGGCGTCTTCAGAGTTTCCTGAATCACCGTCCTCTGCCTACCCCCCTTGCCTGAACTGGCGAGCTTAGCTAGCAAGTCAGCTCGGGCATTCTGCTCTCTGGGCACATGCACCACTTCAAAGGAGGCAAAGGAACTCTTCAATTCCTGCACATACTCCAGGTAAGCCGCCATTTGTGGATCTTTAGCCTGGAACTCGCCTGTTACTTGCCTGTGACTAGCAGCGAGTCACTCTTAGCCATCAACACCCTCGCTCCCATCTCTTTTGCCAGCAAGATCCCGGCGATCAGCGCCTCATATTCTGCTTGATTGTTGCTGGCTTTGAAGGCAAACCTCAAAGATTGTTCGATCAGCACGCCGTTGGGTCCTTCCAAAATGACTCCAGCACCGCTACCCTGCTGGTTCGACGATCCATCCACCGAGAGTACCCAACGGAAGTCGTCCCCTTCCACTCGTGTCGCCTCAGATGAGAGCTCGACCACGAAATCTGCGAAGATTTGCCCCTTAATCGGGCCTCGAGGCTCATACTTAATGTCAAACTCTGACAGCTCCACTGCCCACTTCACCATCCTTCCCGCAACGTCGGGCTTCTTCAAAACCTTCTAGATGGGAAGATCGGTCATTACCAGAATCGTGAAGCTATGGAAATAGTGGCGCAACCTCCTTGCCGAAAATACCACAGCCAGCGCAGCCTTTTCCAAGGCCTGATATCTCGTTTCGGGGCCCTGCAGCACCTTACTAACAAAATAAATAGGCTTATGAGCCTGATCTTGGTCCTGGGCGAGCACCGCACTCACCGCCCTCTCAGTTACAGCGAAGTACAACCTGAGAGGGGTTCCCACCAGCGGTTTACACAAAACCGGTGGGCTCGCTAGATACTCCTTGAGCTTGACGAAGGCTTCCTCACACTCCTTCGTCCAGGCAAACTTGTTATTGCGCCTCAAACACTGGAAATAGGGATGGCCCTTCTCTCCGCTAGCTGACACGAAGCGAGATAGGGCGGCCATCCGACCTGTTAGTTGTTGTACTTCCTTCACGGTAGCTGGGCTCCTCATCGCCAAGATGGCGGCACACTTATCCGGGTTGGCCTCTATTCCTCTTTCGGTTAAGAGGAAACCCAAAAACTTTCCAGCCTCCACGCCAAAGATGCATTTCTCTGGATTCAGCTTCAACCTGAACTTGGCGATCGTCGTGAACAATTCCTCCAAGTCTGCAACGTGCTTGCTTTTTTCTGGCGAGGTCACGACCATGTCATCCACGTACGCTTGCACATTCCTTCCCAGCATTGGTGCAAGTACTCGATCCATCAACCTCTGGTACGTGGCCCCCGTGTTCTTCAGCCCAAACGGCATCACCTTGTAGCAGTAGCACGATCTCTCGGTCATGAAGGCAGTCTTCTCTTCATCCATGGGATGCATCTTGATCTGATTATATCGCGAGAAGGCATCCAGGAAGCTCAACAACTTACACCCTGCAGCACTATCCACCAGGGCGTCTATGCTTGGTAAAGGATATGAATCCTTTGGGCAGGCCTTATTCAAATCAGTGAAATCGACGCACATGCGCCATTTCCCATTACTCTTCAGGGTACTGAACTTCCCTGATGTGGCCTGCAGCGAGGAGTTTCTGTGTTTCGTCCTTGATCGCCTGCCTCCTCTCCTCGTTGAACTTTCTTCTTCTTTGTCGCACTGGTCTCACCAAGTTGTCCATCGCCAGATGATGGCACAAGAAGTCGGGATCGATCCCGGGCATGTCCGAAGCGGACCATGCAAAGGCATCCAGATGCCGTTCTATCACCTTAGCAATCTGGTCCTGGAGCTCGACCTCCAGAGATCTTCCCAGCTTGAAGATCTTTCCCCCGATTTCTCTCTCGAGCCACTGCTCGATGGGTTTTGGTCTGGTTTCTCTGGCGATCACCGCCCTGGCGATTCCCAGCTCTCTCGCTTCCTCAGGGCGATTCCTTGCCTCTTCTTCCTCCAGACCGGCGTTCCCCTCCCCCAGCTCAGCATCCACCATCTCCGCGTCTCTTCCGGCGGTCTCTTCTATTACCGTCGATCTGGGCTTCACACCGGGAGGCGGGGTGGTTGTTACGTAACTCACCGACCTCTTGTTTTTCAGGCTATTCTCATAGCACTTTTTCGCTTCTTTCTGATCGGATTTGATGGTGATCACCACCCCCTCCATAGACGGCAACTTCACCTTCATGTGCCGGGTCGACGGTATAGCGCCTATCCTGTTGAGTGTGGGTCTTCCCAACAGGATGTTGTATGCTGAAGGGGCGTTTACAACAAGGTATTTGATTTTCTCCGTTCTCGAACCCGCCTCATCTGTAAACGTAGTCCTCAATTCTATGTACCCCTTGACCTCCACTTGGTCACCAGCGAAACCATACAAACACCCTCCATAGGGCCTCAGCTGGTCAAGGGGCAACTCCAGCTGCGTGAAAGTCGGCCAGAACATCACGTCTGCCGAGCTTCCCTGGTCCACCAGAACCCTGTGGACCTTTCTTCCTGCCGTGATCAATGAGATTACTATGGGATCGTTGTCATGAGGCACAACGTCCCGAAGATCTTGCTTGGTGAATGTAATGTCCACTTCCGGCAAGTGGTCTTCAAACATATCCACCATCATCACAGACCTCGCGTACCTCTTCCTCTGTGATGCGGTGCATCCACCCCCTGAGAAACCCCCTGCAATGGTGTGGATTTCCCCGTGCGTAGGCACCTCGTGCTGCTGAGCTTCTCCACCTGCTGGTTGGGAGCTTGACGCGCCCCCCGTCCTTCTATCCAGCAAATAGTCATTTAGGAACCCGCTCTTAACCAGATCGTCGAGCTGGTATCCTAAAGCCAAGCACGAATCCACGGTATGGCCAAAACCCTGGTGAAACTCACACCAGGCGTCTGGCTTTGGTCCCAGCACCTTGTCGCCCACCTTCTCTGGCGCTTTCAACCTAGCAGATATATTGGGAATGGCGATCAGGTCCGCCAGTCCCATGACAAACTTGTGCTTAGGCGGGCGATTGTATTCCCGGCGTGCTGGTTGCTGGCGTCCTTGGCCCCTGCCCTTGTTCTTCCTTGGATCATAAGGATGGCGAGTCCTCTGATCCCTTCTGGCCGCCGCCGTCTCCAGCACCCTCTGTGGCTGGATCCTGGTCTGGGCGCGCGGCCTAGCGGGAGCCACGCTTCCTCTCTTCTCGGCGACTTCACTCTCGTCGGCGATGTGGGCCACCGCAAGTCGCCTAACCTCAGCAAACGTGGCGGGGTGAGCCCTGATCAATGCCTCGCATAATGGTCCCGGCAGCACGCCCTTCTTAAATGCATAGACCAGCATTTCTTCATCTTTGGCCGGCGATCTGACCATCTGCGCCCCAAAGCGATTCAAGTAGTCCCTGAGGGACTCTCCCTGATACTGCCTTATGTCAAACAAATCATAAGACACCCTGGGCGGTGCCTTATTCACGATGTACTGCTCGACGAAAATCTTCGAAAACTGCTGGAAGTTAGTTATGTGACCTGTAGGCAGGCTCACAAACCATTCCAGCGCCGTTCCCTGGAGCGTGCTCACGAACATCTTGCAGTAGACGGCGTCTGATCCTCCTGACAGCATCATCTGCGTATGGAACGTGGTGAGATGAGCCTCAGGATCCTCCACGCCGGTAAAAACAGCCTTAACAGGTACCACGCTTGCAGGAATGGGCGTGTCAGTAATCGCCTGAGCGAAAGGCATAGGAAAAACACGAGGCGGCGTTGACGGCGCGACCTCTTCAGCAATAGGACGCCCTCGCTGCTCCTGAAGAGCTTGACGCAGCTCTTCAGTCACCTTGCTAAGCTCATCATTCCTGGCCCGAGAGGCGGCCAGGTCCTCATGCATTCTCGCCTGTTCTATGCGCGAGGCTTCCACAGTTGCCTGCAACGAGCGCATAATCTCCACCATCTGCGCCATGGTCATGGCGGCGGCGCCTTCAGCAGCAACGGGCGCAACTGGACTTGAACGGTTGCTTCTCATTTTTCTCATGAAAACTCAGCAAATCACAAAGAATAATGAACAACACTTCCTTCAGCGACGATCGACTCAGCGGTCAATCGGTCAAAACTGCACGAAACTCCGCAAGAAAACTCAAGAACACAGCAAACCTCCACAGAAACCTGCAACTCCACCAGAAACCACCGCTTCTCCCACGACAAACCAAACGAGTCAAAGAACTCAAATCTCGCCGAACAAATCTCGCGTAAACAGCAGAAAACTTCACTTTACCGAACCAAAACTCGAAATGAACGGTGGAAACGCGAAAATACCGAACAAAATTCAGATGAACAGCGAGCAGTGGTTGCACCAGCACACAACCACGCAGAAAACTACGAAAACCTCCAAGAACTCACGCTGTGGATGGGAACAGGTTTTACACGGCCCCACGGTGGGCGCCTGATGATCCTGCCTGTTGACCAGAACGTTGGAACTTGCCTCGTCAAACTTGGATCGACGTGTGCACCGCTTCAACCTCCGTCCTTCGTCACGATCCACCTCAAGAACCTGCAAAAGAACAGAGCGGCGCCGCTGCGGCCGATCGCACTCCAACGCCCAAGTCAGTGACTGAACCACCAAATACTTCAAGAGCAAAACTCTAGAACTCTCAAGGAACCGTGCAATGTTCTCTCTCACAGTATGTTCAAGAACTCGCAAGCGTAAAGAATACAATCTGAACGTGCGTACCTTGAAAGTTCGTTGGGAAACCCTTAAATACCTGGTCACTTTCTCTCTCCTGGCAGTTACAGACCTGGACACGTGGCTCGTATCCAGTCGTACACGTGCCATCATCTGGAGCCTCCTTGACTTGGGCGCTGCTTCTGACTCTCCTTTGGCTAAGTTACTTATGCATGATACTGCTCAGTGCATAGCTAACTTGGAGCGCGATCTTTACTGGAATTGGCGAGTTAGGGTGCCTTCGTACACCTTCCCTGTGGTCTCGCCAGCCGCCTTCATAATCTGCACCACCTTCATCTTCGGCGATGTGCTTGCTTCGGCGATCTCTAATCACTTGGTTGCCTAAGTTTACATTTGGCGACTTCATCTTTAACTCGGTGATCGCCGGTTCTGGTGTGTTGGAGATCGGAGCACGCCAACATAATAACTGGCGACTTCACGAGCCCCCCGACTTCCTTCCCTTCTGCCAACCTGGCGTCTCGTCAACACGCCTATACTGTAGCTTGGTGCCACGTCATCACTTCCGACTACCAGGGCGGTACAAGGATCTTGGGGATTTAAGATATTTTTTTTGTCTTGAAATAACAAGACGTAAGAAAGGGATAATGGTGAATCAAAGAGATGCAGGTCTTTTAATCTGCAAACCTTTACTTACTCCAATTGATAATCATGCAAACTTATCGTTTACTAGAAATGTTCCTTTCACAAATGTTCAAGCCTACAAAAGATTAATTGAAAGACTTAGTGTCTCACTAATTCCCGAATGACATAACTTTTTTTGTGTAACAACTTTCTCAATTTCTTACTAAGCCTGCAATTGCTCACTATAATACATCAATTAGAATTCTCATATATATTAAATGAGCTCAAAGTCTTGGTTTTTTTTTCTCTTCTAACATTTTTACGTATTTAAAAGTCTATTGTAATAGTGATTTGTTGTAATAATGATTGGAGCACGTGCATTAATTCAAGACAATCAGTGAGTGATTCTAGACAATCAGTGAGTGATTCTAGTATGTATTTTTGAGAATTCACTCATCCTGATTTTATTTGTTTTGTGAACGTGTGTAATGAGCATAAGAATGAAAAAATCACCATCTCTTTTTAAATAAACTCAACTGAACTGAAACAAACTCAAAATCCACCCTTATTTTTTTATTCTTCTCTCACTCCCTGCTTTCAAACAGGCCGAGGAGTTGGGTGATATAGTAGAAAATTGATTAATAATTTTTGAAAAAGATGAAAGTGAGTGAACATTAGAAACCCAGAAGTTAAAGTTAATGGATTATCTTAAACTACAATTAGTTGCAGCCAGCACAAAATTTCACGCAGCAGACACGGGCAGAACCATCTCATGGAACATTTTTCCTGCACTTGTGATTGACTTGAATCTTATGATTCATGTTTTTTCCTTTTTCTTAAGAGTTAAGATATGGAACAAAAATATTTTGACACGCTTATTTAACAAATATATATCAATAAAATATTTAATTCAAATATAAATTAAATATTTAATTCAAATATAAATTAAATTTTTAAATAAAAATTAATTAAAAGAATTGTTAAATGGAAGATTAAATTATTTAATTAAAGTATAAATTAAATTATTAAATATAAATTAATAAAAATAATTGTTAAATGGAAGATTAAATTTTGAAGAATGTCAAAGTATCATTTTCATTATTATATAGATTGCAAAAACTTTTATATGGAACTGTTGACTCTTACTATAAACCTAAAGCTGATGGATTTCTTTTTACACGTATCAAAATTAAACTTAAGAAAAAGTGTTGTAACTAATTCTAAGATTAGTGTGTTTGAATTAGTTTATTCAAAAAAAAAAAAATCAGACTTTTTTAAAAGAAAAAAATATTTGTAAGGAATAAAAAAATATATAACTATTTTAATTTAATTTCATAAGTTAATTAAGTTAATTAGGCCAATCCAAAAGTAAGGTTTGACTCTGCTAGCCACTAATTCATTTTTATTAGGGCTTTTGAAATATAGATAAATAATGAGCAACACCTTAATAATGGGTTGTTTTATTTAAAAAATATTATTTTTATTTTCATATATAAATGTAAATATTTTACGTATAAATTATTTATTTCTAAAATTGATGGTGATTGTTTACCACTAATCTTACGGTTAATATATCTATTACTTTTTTTCTAAACAATTTTTTATTTCATTTTTAAAAGATATATATATTTATAATTCCTATTAAACGTGATGGTTTCACATTATTATTTTTCTCCTATATTAAAGTTATAACTTTATAAATTATTATTTTACAAATAACATTTATTTATATTTAATATTATTACTAATTTAATATAATAGTTTGTTATAAAAGATAATTATTAAATGAATATAAGTAAATAGTAAATATTATCAGGATCCTTTAAGGAGATTCACTGTGACACGGAAATATTTGAAGTATCCCAATTGGTTATTTTAAAACATACATTCTAAAATTTATTTTTTAATCTTAAAATATATATTTCTTTCAATTAGTTATTTTAAAATATACACTCTAAAATATATTTTTTAATCTGAAAATATGTATTCTAAAATATATTAATAGATTCGGAACACTTCCAATAATCCATTTTAAAATACATTATTTCAAAATATATTAATATATTCTAAATATACTTTTTAAAATATATTATAATTATATAATCATAAGATTGTATAATTCAAAAGTATTTTTCAAATCCAGCCCCTATATACAGAATATACAACTGAGAATATATTTTCTAACAACATATTTTCTAAAAGCATGGGTGTAGAATGCAATGCCCATACTACACTTTCCTTGGACTTCTTTAATAACAAAGAGCCCAAAAGGAGAGAAAACTATATGGTTTTTTTTCAAGACTTTTCTAGACCTTGAGTAGTGTTTATTTTGCAATGTTATTTCATCTGCAATTGATGTTTATCATCTCTTATTCGGGTGAAATACATAAAATTCTGACAAAATCTTCTTACTTGATATTATCAACAAATGAAGCATAAAATGTTTTACATGATAAACATAAATCAGTGGTCCAGTCTCTTTGCAGCACATCTTCGACGGTACCAGGACAAGCGTCCAAACAATTCATTAGTAGCATATGACAACAAGTTGGTTTACTCACGGAAGATTCAAAATTGAACACCACTGAATAGAAAATATCCAAACAATTCATTATTAGTATATGACAACAATTTGGTTTACTTACGGAAGCTTCAAAAATTGAACACCACTGAAGAGAACATATGAACGACAAGCAAAACAAAACATGAACAGAGACTAAATTAATGGGATACTGTTTTAGGCCTTATTTCAATTCCTTGAAGAAAAAGACCACCCTTCCAATCACCACTCTTGATCTCATAAACACCCATTTCCACTTCCTTGTCATCTTCTCCATCATTGAAGAAATCTCCCAATTCCACCTCTAACCACCCATCTCCTCTCTCCTTTGGGTACTTAAGATCAATACTGGTAGTATTATTGTTGTTATGTTGTGCAGAAAGTGTCTCAACAGAGCCAAGAAAACGTGCATGGTTGAATATGCCAGCTTGGCGAGGAACAATCTGGTACCTTAGCCTCCGTCCTCTTTCAGCATCCAAAAAAACGGTTCGCTTAGAAGCTTCACCTCCAGCAATTCCAATAGACACTTCAACTGACTGGTAATCGAACCCGTAAATTCCTGCAGGGTTTGGCTTGAAAACGAGGTATGCCCCATACAGTGTCTCAGGGGACAGCTTGCCAGTGTTTATCCAGCCCCGGATTTCCAACCAACACACACTCACAAGCTCGGCCACCTCAGAAAACCTGCAATTCCAATTATATTAAACTACAACAATCCATAATGCACAAATATGAACTGTTATTGAGAGTTAAAGATAGAAGCTATAATGAAAAAAGTCTACAAAAATGCTGTAAATATATTGGTACATAAGCTAAACAAAGAAGTTCATTCATTGCTTCTTTATTATGTTCTTGTTTTGAAAAATTTTGTAGGAAAATTTATAAACACATGTCTATTCCAAAATCATATCTACAATCATACAGGATATAAATAGGTGAAACAGTTTAAAGTATCATGCTTCATACACCATATCTAATCAAATAATATAAGGATAATGTCGTTTTGATGTTGTTCTCCTGGACGAATTGAAACTTCATCTCATTGATTGCCTTTATAAAAAGTGATGATATATCTTATTGAGAGGATTCCTAACTACATAGGAAACTGCAAAAGTTAAAACTGTAATGTAGTTGAATTGATTACCTAACATCTGGATGCGAAATCCACCTCCAGAACCTGGGAGTATCTCCCCATACAATGAATAGAGTCCTGGCTGATAACATGTAGCATTTCTTTCCGTACACTTTATCCAGTTGAAAGCTCTGTACAATTCGATTTCCCACATCCATACAACATCACACACACAAAACAACCATCACAAACTCTTCTCAATCAGAACAAATTAAGACTGTGGAGACACATGCAAATCAGACACATGCAATTGCAATTCATAAAATGAAATGAAAGATAGAGAAGATACCATTTTTCCATGGTCAATGAGGAGGGGGTTGTGGCAGAGATGGAGATAGAGGTGTTTCTTGGAAGGAAAAGATGAGGAGGAAGACTGGGAAAGGAGGGTGTGGAGATCTGAAGGCAAAAACCTGTCCCAGACGGCGTCCGATTCAGCGGCGGATCGGAAAGTGGATGAAACGAGAGAGAGCCTGCATACATCTCTAGGAGATATGAAGGAGAGAATAATGGCAATGCAACCTTCTGAAAGGTTGTTGAAGTCTTTTGCCATTGTAACTACAAGAATGAGAATGAGATGATGAAGTTCTGTACAGATATTTATACCCTTATATATAAAATCAATATATCATTTAGTATTTTTTTTAAATAATTATCTGTTAATAAGTACAAAATAATTCCTTTATATATTTAATAAAATAAATAATTTAATAATTTTTATTTCAAATAAATAAATAAATTTAAAAAATATGTAATTTTTTTATCTTATTTTTACAAAAATATATATATTTTAAATTATATTATTCTTTTAATTAATTGTTTATAAAAATAATAATTTTATATATATTTTAATCTGATAAAAATATAATGAATATGTTTTTATTATATTATCATTATATATAAGGTTGTGACAAAAGGGTAGCTTAACAGTTAAGAGAATGGGGTGACGCATACATATGTGTCAGCCACCCGATTGTCGAACAAGATAATGTAAAGGGATTACTTTTAACTTCATTGGATATATAATATTTTATTATATATAAAATAATCTTTCCACAGTCCCATTAGTAAATAATTATTTTTTCTTAAACTAGAGTGAATTATACTCTATCCTACACAAAGGTACAAATGTTGCATTTTTGTTGTTTATATATAACATTAATTACAAATATTTATATTTGTTATGTTACAAAATATAATTTAATACATAATGTTATGGAATATTTGTATTTTTCTAGGTACTATCAAAATAATTTTAACCTTTAAATTATATTGACTCATTATAAATTTGAGTTGATTTATATTAAAAAAATAAAATTGATTAATTATGTGCTAAATCAAATTTAACTGATTTCATATGTTAAACCCTTACAACGAAACCTTTTAGATTTTTATTAAAATATATAAATTAAGTAATGTTTTATTCTTGAATTCTTAATCTTTGAAAGAGATTAAATCCGTAATTCATTTTAAGTGTTTTATTTAATATATTTAACATTTAGGTTTATATTAGTTGTTAATTATTAAAAGTTATCATCTCAAATTTAAAATTATTTAAAATATACAAATATTTTATGTTTTAAAATTTAAAAATTCAATTCATTTAACCTACCAATTATTGAGTAGGATTGTAAAAATTTAACTTGTTATAAACATAGGTGCAAAAGAAGTTTTTTATGTGTTATTTATGACTTCTACTTTTTATGTATATTGTATTGTTAAGAGTCCATGAGTCATGTTATTCGACATCATTGATTGACCGACTGGATGATTTACATTAAAGAGAAAATTGAAGATAAATGACGAATATGGTAACATCCTACAAATCAGGGTAACCTCCCTATAAATGCGGGTTACACCCCGAGAAATCAGCTAACACTGATTTATCGAAAATATGTGTCAGATACAACCCATGAATAAAATAGCTCACTACCAAACTCTATAAATAAGCCTTCTACAAAGGAGTAAGGTATGCTTTTATCAGTTTTAGATCATACACTCTAAATACAGAGTACTTACTTGATCGTTGGAAAACCTTCAGTGTGTTTACTCACGACCGAGCACCATGGAGTTGAATAAATGAAGAGTTAAAGCACCAAGGAGTTGAAATATGAAATGTTGAACAAGGTGCTTTGATGTTTTCAAATCTACTTTGAAGACTTGAAGAAACTGTTGTTATTGTGTTGTGTGTGTCTTATTTAGTACATTTTAAGTTGTCAATTTACACCTAGTATTGATCCAAGTTCATTTGATTTTAAATCTCTTTTTGAAAGATTTGTTTTCTTATATTTGTGTTAATTTTAGTCAGTTGTTTTGTGCTTTCAATCAGTTGAAAAAGCTTGTGTTCAAAGTTTGGTGACTACAACAAGTTTTCAACCAGTTGGTTTATCATGACAATCGATTGAATTGCACTCAGTGTTTTTCAAAGGATTTGAAAAAGCTTTGTTTTCCTTTGTCTTTTTCGATTGGCAAAAGTAGTCGATTATTTTGACAAATGAACCGGTTGTTTTATGTGTAGTCGCTAACAGAAAAAGAAATCAATCAAATTGTTTTGAAAATCAATCTAGTGTTTTTAACATAATTCTGTTATAGATTTTCAAATTGTTTTTAAATGTTTTTAACTGTTTAAATCAATAATCAAACAATTTTAACCACTTTTTAAATTCTATATAAAGTCTTCTTTTTTATCATTTGAAAGAGAAGAAGAAGAAGAGAGTTTTATCAAAAACATTTTCAAGAGAAGATCAAAGTGCTTTTGGATCATTGCTTGTGTGTGAAGTAGGAATTGATGTTCTTTAAAACATGATGTTACATCACACATATGAGGTATGAACATTATTATATTTACAATTCATTTGTTTTGTTTAATTTTTTTACATATAAAAATTGTGACTCTCATGACAACAAATGTCATTGTAACTTTGTATATGTTATTTGTTGAACAACAGCTTCAATATGATTATATTGCTCAGATTGCAGGTTTTTAATTTATTTTCTTGGTATTATAGTCAATTTTTCTTTTTGGTATGAATATTTCTTGATGTTCGTGTCTTTGGAAAATATTGGTGCTTGAAATAATGAAGTTTTGGTACATAAACATAATATACGAGAAAAAGAGATTGAGAGATCATAACTTAGATATTGTTGATTCAGATTCACATATACACACTTACACTCACACACATTTACAACAGAAGTTTAAGCAATAATCACACGTACAAAGGTCTACTTCTTTTTTCTTGTCCAATGATAAGCCAACTGTACCGCCCTGGTAGTCGGGAGTGATGACGTGGCATCCTGCTACAGTATAGGTGTGTTGGCAAGGCGCCAGGCTGGCGGAAGGGAAGGAAGTCGGGGGGCTCGTCAAGCCGCCAGTTATTAAGTTGGAGTGTTCCGATCTCCAGCATATCAGAATAGGCGATCACCGGGTTAAAGATGAAGTCGCCAGATGTAAACTCAGGCGACCAAGCGGTTGGAGATCGCCAGAGCAAGCACATCGCCAAAGATGAAGGAGAAGCAGATTATGAAGGCGGCCGGCGAGACCACAGGGAAGGTGTATGAGGACACCCTAACTCGCCAATTCCAGTAGAGATCACACTCCCAAGTTAGCTATGCACTGGGCAGTACCATGCATAAGTAACTTAGCCAAAATGAGAGTAGAAGCAGCGCCAAGTCAAGGAGGCTCCAGATGATGGCACGTGTACGACTGGATGCGAGCCACGTGTCCAGGTCTGTAACTGCCAGGAGAGAGAAAACAACCAGGTATATAAGAGTTCTCAACGAACTTTATGAGGTACGCACGTTCAGATTATACTCTTTACGCTTGCGAGTTCTAGAGCTTACTGTGAGAGAGGATTTGCACGGTTCTTGTTCTCTTAAGTAATTGGTGATTCCGTCACTGACTTGGGCGTTGGAGTGCGATCGGCCGCAGCGGCGCCGCTCTGTTTCTTTGCAGGTTCTTGAGGTGGATCTCGAAGAGGAACGGAGGTTCGAAGCAGTGCGCACGTCGATCCTTTGACGAGGCAGTTTCCAGCGTTCCGGTCAAAAGGCAGGATCATCAGGCGCCCACCATGGGGCCGTGTAAAACATGCTCTCATCCACAGCGTGAGTTCTTGGAGGTTTTCGAAGTTTTCCGCGTGGTTGTGTGCTGGTGCAACCATCGCTCGCTGTTTGCTTGAGTTTCGTTCGGTGAATTCGCGTTTTATACCGTTCGTTTGGGTTTTCGATCGGTGAAGTGAGGTTTTACTGCTGTTTACGCGTAATTTGTTCGGTGGAGTTCGAGTTCTTTCGCTCGTTTGGTTGTCCGTGGGGAAGCGGTGGTTTCTGGTGAAGTTGTGGTTTTCTTTGAAGGTTTACGGTGTTCTTGAGTTTTCTTGCGCAGTTTCGCACAGTTTTCTCCGATTGATCGCTGAATCGATCGTGGTTGAAGTGTCGTTCGCTGCATTCTGTGATTCGCTGAGTTTCATGAGAAAAATGAGAAGCAATCGCTCGAGTCCAGTTGCGCCCGTCGCTGCCATGACCATGGCGCAGATGGCAGAGATGATGCGTTCGTTGCAGGCAACTGTGGAAGCCTCACGCGTAGAGCAGGCGAGAATGCATGAGGACCTGGTCGCCTCTCGCGCCAGGAATGAGGAGCTCAGCAAGGTGACTGAGGAGCTGCGTCAAGCTCTTCAGGAGCAGCAAGGGCGTTCTTCTGCTGAGGAGGTGGCGCCGTCATCGCCACCTCGTGTTTTCCCTATGCCTTTTGTTCAGACGATTACTGACACGCCTATTCCCACGAGCGTGGTTCCGGTTAAGGCTGTCTTTACCGGCGTGGAGGATCCAGAGGCTCATCTAACCACGTTCCATACGCAGATGATGCTGTCGGGAGGGTCAGACGCCGTCTACTGCAAGATGTTCGTGAGTACGCTCCAGGGAACGGCGATGGAGTGGTTTGTGAGCCTGCCTAACGGCCACATAACCAATTTTCAACAGTTCTCGAAGATTTTTGTCGAGCAGTACATCGTGAATAAGGCACCGCCCAGGGTGTCTTATGATCTGTTTGATATAAGGCAGTACCAGGGAGAGTCCCTCAGAGATTACCTGAATCGCTTTGGAGCGCAGATGGTCAGATCGCCGGCCAAAGATGAAGAAATGCTGGTCTATGCATTCAAGAAGGGCGTGCTGCCAGGACCATTCTGCGAGGCCTTGATCAGGGCTCACCCTGCAACGTTTGCTGAGGTCAGGCGACTTGCGGTGGCTCACATCGCCGACGAGGGTGAAGTCGCCGAGAAGAGAGGAAGCGTGGCTCCCGCCAAGCCACGCGCCCAGACCAGGATCCAGCCGCAGAGGGTGCTGGAGACGGCGGCGACGGCCAGGAAGGACCAGAGGACTCGCCATCCTTACGATAGGAGGAACAAGGGAAGGAGCCAAGGGCGCCAGCAACCAGCACGCCGGGAATACAATCGCCCGCCCAAGCACAAGTTTGTCATGGGACTGGCGGATCTGATCGCCATTCCTAACATATCTGCTAGGTTGAAAGCGCCTGAGAAGGTGGGCGACAAGGTGCTGGGGTCAAAGCCGGATGCCTGGTGTGAGTTTCACCAAGGCTTTGGCCACACTTTGGACTCGTGTTTGTCCTTAGGATATCAGCTCGATGATCTGGTTAAGAGCGGTTTCCTAAATGACTATCTGCTGGATAGGAGGACGGGGGGAGCGTCGAGTTCCCAGCCAGCAGGTGGAGAAGCCCAGCAACACGAAATGCCTATCCACGGGGAAATCCACACCATCGCAGGGGGCTTCTCAGGTGGTGGATGCACCGCATCGCAGAGGAAGAAGTACGCGCGGTCGGTGATGACAGTGGATATGTTTGAAGATCACTCGCCGGAAGTGGACATTACATTCACCAAGCAGGATCTTCGGGACGTTGTGCCTCATGACAACGATCCCATAGTCATTTCGTTGGTTACGGCGGGAAGGAAGGTCCACAGAGTTCTGGTGGACCAAGGAAGCTCGGCAGACGTGATGTTCTGGCCGACTTTCACACAGCTGGAGTTGTCCCTTGACCAGCTAAGGCCCTATGGAGGGTGCCTGTATGGGTTCGCTGGTGACCAGGTGGAGGTCAGGGGGTACATTGAGTTGAGAACCACGTTTACGGATGAGGCTGGGTCGAGGACGGAGAAAATCAAGTACCTCATTGTGAACGCTCCTTCAGCATACAACATCTTGTTGGGAAGGCCCACGCTTAACAGGATAGGCGCCATTCCGTCGACTCGGCACATGAAGGTGAAGTTGCCGTCTATGGAGGGGGTGGTGATCACGATCAAGTCTGATCAGAAAGAAGCGAAAAAGTGCTATGAGAATAGCCTGAAAAACAAGAGATCAGTAAGTTATGTAACAACCACCCCACCTCCCGGTGTGAAGCCCAGATCGACGGTAACAGAGGAGACCGCTGGAAGGGACGTAGAGATGGTGGACGCTGAGCTAGTGGGGGGAAACGCTGGTCTGGAGGAGGAAGAGGCGCGGAATCGCCCTGAGGAAGCGAGAGAACAGGGAATCGCTAGGGCGGTGATCGCCAGAGAATCCAGGCCAAAACCTGTCGAGCAGTGGCTCGAAAAGGAGATCGGAGGAAAGATCTTCAAGCTGGGAAGATCTCTGGAGGTCGAGCTCCAGGACCAGATCGCCAAGGTGATTGAGCGGCATCTGGACGCGTTTGCATGGTCCGCTTCGGACATGCCCGGGATTGATCCCGACTTCTTGTGCCATCATCTGGCGATGGACAATTTGGTGAAACCAGTGCGACAATGGAGAAGAAAGTTCAACGAGGAGAGGAGGCAGGCGATCAGGGACGAAACACAGAAACTCCTCGCTGCAGGCCACATCAGGGAAGTCCAGTACCCTGAATGGCTGGCAAATGTCGTGCTGGTGAAGAAGAGTAACGGGAAATGGCGCATGTGCGTCGACTTCACCGACCTGAATAAAGCTTGCCCAAAGGATTCGTATCCTTTACCAAGCATAGATGCCCTGGTCGATAGTGCTGCAGGGTGTAAGTTGCTGAGCTTCCTGGATGCCTTCTCGGGATATAATCAGATTAAGATGCATCCCATGGATGAAGAGAAGACAACCTTCATGACGGAGAGATCGTGCTATTGCTATAAGGTGATGCCGTTTGGACTGAAGAACGCGGGGGCCACATACCAGAGGCTGATGGATCGAGTACTTGCACCAATGCTGGGAAGGAACGTGCAAGCGTACGTCGATGACATGGTCGTGACCTCGCCGGAAAAGAGCAAGCACGTTGCAGACTTGGAAGAATTGTTCACGACGATCGCCAAGTTCAGATTAAAGCTCAATCCGGAGAAATGCATTTTCGGCGTGGAGGCTGGAAAGTTTTTGGGTTTCCTCTTGACTGAAAGAGGAATAGAAGCCAACCCAGACAAGTGTGCCGCCATCTTGGCGATGAGGAGCCCAGCTACGGTGAAAGAAGTCCAGCAGCTAACAGGTCGGATGGCAGCCCTATCTCGCTTCGTGTCAGCTAGCGGAGAAAAGGGGCATCCCTATTTTCAGTGTCTGCGGCGCAATAATAAGTTCGTTTGGACGAAAGAGTGCGAGGAAGCTTTCGTCAAACTGAAGGAGTATCTGGCGAGCCCGCCGGTTCTGTGCAAACCGCTGGTGGGAATCCCTCTCAGGTTGTATTTTGCTGTAACTGAGAGGGCGGTGAGTGCGGTGCTCGCCCGGGATCAAGATCAGGCTCAGAAGCCTATTTATTTTGTGAGCAAAGTGTTGCAGGGCCCAGAAACGAGATATCAGGCCCTGGAGAAGGCTGCGCTGGCTGTGGTATTTTCGGCGAGGAGGTTGCGCCACTACTTCCATAGCTTCACAATACTGGTGATGACTGACCTGCCCATCCAGAAGGTCTTGAAGAAACCTGACGTTGCGGGAAGGATGGTGAAGTGGGCAGTAGAGTTGTCAAAGTTTGATATTAAATATGAGCCCCGAGGCCCGATCAAGGGGCAAATCTTTGCAGATTTCGTGGTTGAGCTCTCATCAGAGGCGACGCGAGTTGAAGGAGACGATTTCCGTTGGGTACTCTCGGTGGATGGATCGTCGAACCAGCAGGGTAGCGGTGCTGGAGTCATTTTGGAAGGACCAACGGCGTGCTGATCGAACAATCTTTGAGATTTGCCTTCAAAGCCAGTAACAATCAAGCAGAGTATGAGGCGCTGATCGCCGGAATTTTGCTGGCCAAGGAGATGGGAGCTAGGGTGCTGGTGGCTAAGAGTGACTCGCTGCTAGTCACGGGGCAAGTAACAGGCGAGTTCCAGGCTAAAGATCCACAAATGGCGGCTTACTTGGCGTATGTGCAGGAATTGAAGAGTTCCTTTGCCTCCTTTGAAGTAGTACATGTGCCCAGAGAGCAGAATGCCCGAGCTGACTTGCTTGCTAAGCTCGCCAGCTCAGGCAAGGGGGGTAGGCAGAGGACGGTGATTCAAGAAACTCTGAAGACGCCAAGGGCATTTGTAGCAGATCACCTGGTCCTTCAGATAAGCAAGTCGACGGAGAAAGCAGCGAGAAGCCATAAAGAAACTCTGAGATCGCCGAGAATTAGAGCATGTCGAGGAGAGAAGGTGAATATGGCGCAGGTATGTGCCATCCATGAGCCAGACACCTGGATAACCCAGTACAAGCGGTGCCTGGCAGATGGCCTCCTCCCACTGGATCCGACAGAAGCTAGGAAGGTAAAGAAAAATTCCAGCAAGTACACATTGATTGATGGCGATCTGTACAGGTTTGGGTTCACTCACCCACTCCTGGAATGCGTACACGGCGAGAAGTGCACGAGGATCATGGCAGAGCTCCACGAGGGTATATGCGGAAGCCACGTTGGAGGCCGAGCTCTGGCCGCGAGGACTCTCCGTGCAGGCTACTACTGGCCATCGATGAGAGAAGATTGCAAGAAGTATGCCCAGTGTTGCAAACAATGCCAACAGCACGCCGATTGGCACAAGGCGCCTCCCGAGGAGTTGAACTCGATCTATAGCCCTTGGCCGTTTCATACCTGGGGAATCGACATCCTGGGACCTTTCTCGCTGGCGATCAGGCAGATGAAGTACTTGGTGGTGGCGATTGAATATTTCACCAAGTGGATCGAAGCAGAACCAGTGGCCCAGATCACCGCACACAAGATCGAAGGTTTCGTATGGAAGAATATTGTGTGTCGGTTTGGTGTGCCCAAGCGCCTGGTGTCGGACAACGGGACTCAGTTTGCAAGTCACCTGTTGAAGAAGCTTTGCGAAGGGGTGGGAATTCAACAAGTGTTCGCATCCGTCGAGCACCCTCAGACGAATGGCCAGGTGGAGTCAGCCAATCGGGTGTTGTTGAGAGGTTTGAAGAGAAGGCTTGAGAAAGCCAAGGGAAGTTGGGCTGAGGAGGTACCCCGTATAGTCTGGGCGTACCACACCACCGAGCAGTCAGGAACCCATGAGACCCCGTTCAGCTTGGTCTATGGGTGTGATGCCATGATTCCAGTGGAGATCCAGGAGAGCTCGCCGAGATTCCAGAACTTCGTAGAGGAAGACTCGAATGAAGAGAGGAGGCTAAACCTGGATCTACTGGATGAGGTAAGGGAAGAGGCGAGACTGAAAGCTGAGGCGGTGAAGAGAAGGATTGAACGAAGGTATAACTCCAAGGTGATGCCAAGGCAGTTTAGAGAGGGCGACCTGGTGATGAGAAAAGCCCACCAGTACGAGATGGAGAATAAGCTGTCGGCCAAGTGGACTGGACCGTTCAGAATAACCGAGGCGCTCGGGAACGGCGCCTACCGCTTAGAGACGCTGGAAGGAGGGGCGATTCCTCGCACCTGGAACGCCACGCACCTGAAGTTGTACTATAGTTAAGAGCTTTGTAAGTAAAGACAAACACAAAGTCATATTACAATGTCTCTGATGAAACAGTTTGAAGGGGGCACTCTTTTTTTTCCCTAAGGAGGGTTTTTAACGAGGCCACCCAATAAAAGAAGAGTTTTCGAAGTATAAGGCGTTTTCAGATTGCATGTTTGCTATTTTCCAAAAGGTTTTGAAGAAAGACCTTGTCACTTATACGTGATTTAAGGCAAGTAAAGATGTATCGCATGCTTTCTAAAAAGTTTTAAGTCCTCATCGTTTTTCGGCGATTGGAGGCACCAGTTAAAGTTTTTAAGTCCTCATCGTTTTTCGGCGATTGGAGGCACCAGTTAAAGTTTTTAAGTCCTCATCAATTTTCGGCGATTGGAGGCACCAGTTAAAGTTTTAAAGTCCTCATCGTTTTTCGGCGATCGGAGGCACCAGATAAAAGACCTCAACGCCCTCGCGCGTTCTGAGGCGAGATAAAGACCTCCTCGCCGTCGAGCGAGTGCAGGCGAGGAAGAGTGAAAAGTCCTCAGTGTTTCTGGGGGCGAGAAGATGTAACCCCTGGGGCAATGTAGAGGCACCAGTGAAAAGTCCTCCATGTTTCTGGGGGCGAGAAGATGTAACCCCTGGGGCAATGTAGAGGCACCAGCAAAAAGTCCTCCGTGTTTCTGGGGGCGAGAAGATGTAACCCCTGGGGCAATGTAGAGGCAAGTTAAAGACCTTCTCGCCGATGAGCGAGTTCAGGCAAGTTAAAGACCTTCTCGCCGATGAGCGAGTTCAGGCGAGTTAAAGACCTTCTCGCCGATGAGCGAGTTCAGGCAAGTTAAAGACCTTCTCGCCGACGAGCGAGTTCAGGCGAGTTGAAAGACCTTCTCGCCTACATGCGAGCTTAGGCAAGATAAAATCCTTCTCGTCTCGAACGAGTTCAGATATGGTGCAGAGGGTGGAAGAAGTTTGGAAGGTGGCTAAGGTAGGTTCGAAGAGAACGCCTAGTCACCCGGTCTTTCGTTCTGAAGTTCAGGGAGGTAAAGAAGGATCCCAAAAGGCGTTTCTACCCCCAGATAAAGAAACAATGGCCAAAGCATGAGGCTAGAAAGAAGCTGATATCACCAAGAGTCTTTGGCGATCAGGAAGAGTTCAAACGGCGGCGAGAAGGTTAAAAGACCTGTTTGATGAAGCAGGTCGAGTGGAGCGGTGTTTAAGCCAGTAACTGAGTTACAGTTCATTGCTTGAGGGATATTTTTACGATAAGGTTAATTGCCTTAAGATTACGAATTGTTAAGTGTTTGTTGCTTAGGGCTGAAGTGATCCGAAGCAGTTAAGTCAAAGGTCGTACCTACAGTTTTCCTAAGTCTTTTCTTTGAAATTAAACAAGCAAGGAAAGTTGAAGCGAGTGAAGAAGTTATAAAAGGAAAAACGTAGACCTTTGTCATTAACAGTTAACAGTTCAGAACATATATACGAGGGGACATAAAGTTTATTACAAGTTATAATACAAGGGAAAGCACGAAGGTAGCAGATGAAGAAGAGTTGATTAGTCTTCAGCAGGAACGACTTTTCCATCCACCACTTCATTGTTCAGCGACACCATGCTGAGATCCAGGTTGGGGAATAGGCAAGCAAATTGTTCCCGCGCAGCTTCGAATCCAGCAGCCAGAATTTGAGCAGAGTTTAGCTTGAGTTCTTCAATCTGCTTCTGGAGCTCCTCAATCCGCTTCTTGAGGTCTTCAGTCCGCTCTTTCAGCTCTTTATTCTGTTGCTCCAGCTCTTCAACCTGTTTCTTGAGTTGTTCATTGGTCTCTTGAGCCTGGAGAAGGTCTTCAGTAACCTTCTTGGATTCCGCTTGTGCTTGGGCCAATTCAGCAGCCACCTTTCCCTTCTCTACGTTGGCCTTGGCGAGATCGGCTATGGCGTCGTCCCTTGCCTTTTCCACTTGCCCGAGGAATTTCTCTCGGTCGACTGACCTCTGCTCCAATTTCTGCACCTTAGCGGCGTCAGCTTTCATGAGAGCCTCCAGGTCAACCACCCTGACGCGAAGAGGCACAATCTTGCTCTCCAGTTCGACCTTCTCTTGAGCAAGTTGATGCACCTTGTGGCGAAGGTCAGTGGCCTCCTTGCGCGCCAGCCTGAGCTCGGTGTTCATTGCATCCTCCACTCGGAAGTGTTCGATTTCTGCGAGCGTCAGGTTGAAAGACAACTTCTCCACCTCGACCCTCATGGTGCTGTTTTCGGTTTTGAGGTTGAAGAGGTCGTCTTGGAGCCTCCTGGTTGAGCTCTCCACAGCTCTGGTTATGATCGCTGGGATATCTTCTGCTATGGTCTTCAGCTTAGCAGATAGAGGCTCCCACATCCTTGTGACCTCCAAAGGGAGGTTTGCTGGTTGGAGAGGCACCAGGTGAGCCTGTTGTTGGTTCTCGTCGCCACTTTCCTTAGCGGGTTCTTCAGTAGGCGCTTCTTGGCGTGGCGACGGAATCGGGGATTCGGTGATCAGAATCGGAGAGGTATGAGCAACCTCATCCCCGATTGGAGCAACTTCTGCAGCTGAGGCGTTTGAAGGGGGACCCCCTCCAGCTGACACATATGGTGTAGAGGCGCTTGGGGGGTCCTCCATGAAGTTTGGCTCTTGGGCCTCAATTGCAGGTGGCGTAGTGGCCAGTGGGACCGCTTGGACTGGTGAGGCAGGAGCCTGTGGGGGTGGCGATGATGGAGGAGGAGCAGGCGTCGATGGAGGTGTTGAGGTTGGAAGAGGGGGTGGAGCAGGCGGTGAAGAAGGTGCCACCCTCTTCCTCTTTGAGACCAAACCGTCTTCGGTGGCCTCGTCATCTTCTTCCTCTTCCTCGTGGATCACCTGAGGGGCTTTCCTTTTAGGTCTCTTGAGGACCAATTTCTTGCGTTGGGCAGGTTCCTTGGGTGGCGATCGCCCGTGGACGATGGCTGTCTCCACCACCGAGTTGGGCACCGTTTGAGAACCCGTCGCCAACCCGTGGTTTCTGGCGAGCGCCTTCAATTCAGCGAGCATGCCTTTGCCCAACATGTTATCTGCATGGAACGAAAATGCATGGGTTAACTCAAGGAAAAAATAAGTGCATAAGGTAGTACACAACAAAGCAGATGATATGTGCAGGAAAGATAAAACCAAAGTCTTGCGCATAACGCACAAGACGCCCAGAAACAGCTAAACAGAAGCAGTATTAAAACAACAGTTTTTAATGTTCTAATCTATTCAAATTTCTAGTTGGTCTTCGTAGAATTCGAAGCAGATCAAGGTGGTGGTAAGGAAAGTAATCTTGGCGTCCGCCACCCTTTTCCAGAAGAGACAGAGATCTCTGTCCAATGCTCCCATGCTGTCAGGACTTCTGGGTCTCCTGAAGCAGCTCTTGGACTCTTTCTTCCCCTTGTCCACCCAGTACAAGGGGAAGCCGTCGAGAAGGGAGGTGTCCTTGTCATTAGCGCGCACTTGAACGAATCTCCCTTTCCAGTCTTTATAGGACTGCTAGAAGATGGCAAAGATGGACCTCCCAGCGATCGCGTTCAAGCTAACCCACAGGCGGTCTCCTGGGTGCTTGGCTTCGAAGAGGAATAGGAACACGTCCACTGATGCGGGCAACCCCAGATGGTCGCACATCACTTCGAACGCTCGCACAAACGCCCAGCTGTTGGGATGGAGCTGGGCGGCGGCGATGTTGAGCTCGGTAAGGAGCTCCCTTTCGAAACGGGTGAAAGGGAACTTGAGATTCACCTTCTTGAATAAGGTTGTGTAGACGAAGCAGAAGGGCCCGTCAGCACTCACCTTGTCATCCGCACAAACGGGCAGATCGGGGGGGCAAGGTAGCACTATCATTTTCTCATCGTGCTCCTTATGAAACGTCTGGTTAGGCTCATCCCCCTTTGTCAGCCGCAAAACTGCTCCAGCAGTGTTCACAGAAGATGTCTCCTTCAGAAGGGTCGAGTTGGCCCAAGGATACAGGGTTTTGAAGTCTGGCAAGGGAACAGGGGCTCCTCCGGCGATAGGTGGAGTCGCCTGGCCCAGGTTAGGGCGGGAAGACGCAGGCCTCTCAGCCTGCGAAGATGAAGCGCCACGAACTCGTGGTGGGTCGTGTGCTTGTGAAGGGGGGTTTCGTGATGAAGGAGGAGGATTCGGGGTGATCTTTGTGCGAGTCATGGTTGCAGCTGCAAAGGAAGAAGAAAAGGAAAAATGATCAGGGGTTACAGAGGCTGACTCGATCATAGAAGGACGGTGAAAAACGAACGAATGTAGGTTCGTTGCGACGATTGACGAAGCCCTAAGTTACGCAGAAGGAGAAATGGAAAAGCAACCCACAGCGTATGCACCAGGCAGTTACAGGATGATGCGAATCGGTTAAAATGCAAGGAAAACCAGCAGAAGAAGGAAAGTAGGTACCTTTTGATGATCAGGAAGACGATGAAGGTTGATGGTGATTCAGAATGCTGGAGAGCGCTGAGAGTTTTTCGCAGAAGAAAGTTAGAGCGTTCGTGAATGCGAGGGAAAGTGATGGAACAGTGTTGAGTGAAAATGGGTTTAAGGGTTTTTTCGAAATGGGTTTAGGAAGCGCAAACGGCAACTGAAGAGAGCCGTTGATGAAGCCACGTGTCGAGCGATGGGTGAGGGGTTTGGTGGAGCGTCAGAAAAGCAGAAGGTACAACCGTTTGGAATTCTGCGTCAGTGCCACGTAGACCGGTGTTGACGTGACTCTTTCAGTCTTTTCGCTAGACAAGTCTTCGCTTAAGACTGGGGGGCTTGTGTACCGCCCTGGTAGTCGGAGTGATGACGTGGCATCCTGCTACAGTATAGGCGTGTTGGCAAGGCGCCAGGCTGGCGGAAGGGAAGGAAGTCGGGGGGCTCGTCAAGCCGCCAGTTATTAAGTTGGCGTGTTCCGATCTCCAGCATATCAGAATAGGCGATCACCGGGTTAAAGATGAAGTCGCCAGATGTAAACTCAGGCGACCAAGCGGTTGGAGATCGCCAGAGCAAGCACATCGCCAAAGATGAAGGAGAAGTAGATTATGAAGGCGGCCGGCGAGACCACAGGGAAGGTGTATGAGGACACCCTAACTCGCCAATTCCAGTAGAGATCGCACTCCCAAGTTAGCTATGCACTGGGCAGTACCATGCATAAGTAACTTAGCCAAAATGAGAGTAGAAGCAGCGCCAAGTCAAGGAGGCTCCAGATGATGGCACGTGTACGACTGGATGCGAGCCACGTGTCCAGGTCTGTAACTGCCAGGAGAGAGAAAACAACCAGGTATATAAGAGTTCTCAACGAACTTTCTGAGGTACGCACGTTCAGATTATACTCTTTACGCTTGCGAGTTCTAGAGCTTACTGTGAGAGAGGATTTGCACGGTTCTTGTTCTCTTAAGTATTTGGTGATTCCGTCACTGACTTGGGCGTTGGAGTGCGATCGGCCGCAGCGGCGCCGCTCTGTTTCTTTGCAGGTTCTTGAGGTGGATCTCGAAGAGGAACGGAGGTTCGAAGCGGTGCGCACGTCGATCCTTTGACGAGGCAGTTTCCAGCGTTCCGGTCAACAGGCGGGATCAGGATGTAACTGGGCAGGGGCCGTATTGATTTCTGTGAGGAGTTCCTTCTCGAAGGGTGTGAACGGAAGGCGTACCCCGATGCGTTTAAATACAGTTTGATACATGAAGAAGAAGGGGTTCCCTTTCCTGGGCCTGTCGTCCACACACACAGGTTCCCCTGGCCTGCCGGGACGAACGGAAATGTGGGCATCATGGGTGCGGCAGAAGGCATTAAAATTGTACAAATGGGGATCACCGCGATGGTTCTCCAAGTCCTGAAAGGTCGTCAGAGTGGTGCACTCATTTAAAAGCTCATCAGGGGCCCATGTATAGAGGGCTTTATAGTCGGTCTTGGGGGGAGAACCGGACCTTGGTTTCAGGCGCACCATGATGCGGATAAATAACTGGAGAAAGAAGAAAGGAAAAGGGTTTTAACAAGCGATGCTAAGCCAGAAAAAGGAACAAAACCCTAGAAAATGCCACTCACACGAAGAAACCCAGAAAGGAGGAGAAGAGAACGGAAAAGAACGAAGGAGCGAAAGGATGCAAAAATGCAGAAACATAAACAGTCTCAGGTAGTTCAATACACAGCGATGCAATGCGACGAAGTAGAAGAGTCATGGGGATGGAAAAATCATACCTTTTAATGTCGAAGTGTGGAAGGAATGGAGGCGTGAAGAAAAGAGCAGAGATCGCAGAGAAAGAGCTTGAAGGCGATGAATAGTGCGGAAATGCAAAGAGAATGGATGAAACAGTGGTTTGAGCGTGGGGTTTTGGGTAACTTAAACGTTACATTTGCAACCCAAAAGGCGCTAATTGGGGACTGTGTGATCGAGCCGCGTGAGCGCAAGGGACTTTAGGGGCTGACCGTGTGATGAGCCACGTGGCGCGTGATTAAGCGTGGCCCCAAAAGGTGTTACCTTCCCCTCTTTAGAGGATGTCCAATCAACCATTAAGGGCACCCCCATGGTTAAGAGAATGTCACGCAACAGTTCGAGAAGTGTTAAGTCAGCAAAGAATGACACATCACCAGGGTGACACGTGGATGGCGTGGGCGAGACCTTAGTCTTTGTGCTGAAGACTTAAGACTGGGGGCTTGTGTACCATCCCGTATCTGGGCGTTGACAAAGTCAAGGTCAAAGTCAACATAAGGCGCCGCCTAGGTCAAGAGACGCCAAGTGCAAGCATCGCCGAGGCAGAGCCTCGCCAAGGTAAGGCGTCGCCTAGGTGAAGGCATCGCCAAGTCTAGGCGTCGCCCAGCTAGGGCGTCGCCAAGGCCAAGTGTCACAAGAGTAAGGCAATCACAGTGTCGCTCCCCGATACCCATGGGTAGGAAAGACCATGGAGGGAGCGACGCCGTGGGAAGGCCTCAAATCCCGATAATTCGAGGTAGTAATAAAGAGAAGAGAAAGGTGGCTTCAAGGCCATAGTAATAGCGCCAGTGTAAAGCAACCTGACTTGTGAAGTGCCCTGCCGCCCCAGAGATGTCCTTGGGATAGATACGACTCATGAGGAAGGTCACGCCCAGGGTAGCCGGGTGCAAGGTACGAGGAAGGTAGATACGCTCTCAAAGTGAGTGACTGGATGTTTGGGGGCGTGAGTTGGCACCCAAAGAGTCACCCCTAGCGCAGATGCACTCCCAGGTAGGAGGACTCACACGAGGAGATACCCTCAGATGGGGTCACAGCGCTGTGAGGCCCTCCACGTGTACAGCAGCCAAGTCAGATTAGAAACGCCATTTTGTCAGGTACAAGGTAATTAAAGTTATTTAATACAGTTTCCGTTTCGAGCGTTTAAGGTACTATAAATGCTCCCAAGCGGTTTAAACGTCTTAAATGCGCTACGTTTTATAATTAAATGCGCTTTAAGGCGCTTTGAATGCTGGAGTAGCTTAAATAGCGCTTTGAATGTTGGAAACGGGTTCGAACTTTTGACAGACTTTCCCAGAATACACTCTAGTTGCTTGCTCGAGCCTTGAGACTACGGACAAGGGACTAGAGAGAGAGAGCTTGTTTGCCAGAGGGAGAAAGATACAAAGTACACAGTTTCATTAGACCACCTTCACAGTGCCTGTCACGGTGCTCCGATACGGAGGTGCATAGTTTTGGTGTTTCTTGCTAGCTGACTTGAGCGTCGGAGTGCAAACGGCCGCTAGGCGCCTTTTGTCCTTCTTTGCAGGAATCCACAGGTAACCAGTGGGAAGGAGTCCCTAGCTGACGGGTGAGGTCGCGCACAAAGACGTCCCAGGTCAACCGGCTGGAACAGTCTACCTTGCGGCGTTCCTTTTAATCTTCTTTCCTTCTTCCGACTCCGCTGGGAGGATTCCGTCCGCTAGGTATCGCCTGTAAGGGGTCATCCATGTGTCGCCTTCCTCCAAAGGACATACCTGTACACCCTTTCCTTCTTCTGGCGAGGCCGCATAAGCGCTGATGCAGGGTGCCCTCACCGTATCTTGACTCCTTGGTTTCCTCTTGTTGTACTAACGTTGATCCTGCCTGTTGACCGGAGCGCTGGAGAATGCCTCGTCAAAGGATCGACGTGCGCGCCGCTTCTCACTTCCGTCCTCCTCTGGATCTATCTCAAGAACCTGAAGAAACGATACGGCGCCGCTGCGGCCGATCGCACTCCGACGCTCAAGTCAGTGACGGTATCACCAAATACTAAGAACTGGAACCGTGCAAATCTCTCTCACAAACAGCTCTCTCACTCGCAAGCGTAAAGTGTATGAACTGAACGTGCGTACCTTAGGAAATCTGTTAAGAACTCTTATATACCTGGTGATTTTCTCTCTCCTGGCAGTTACAGACTTGGACACGTGGCTTGCATCCGACTGTACACGTGCCATCATCTGGAGGCTCCCTGACTTGGCGCTACTTCTACTCTCATTTTGGCTAAGTTACTTATGCATGGTGCTGCCCAGTGCATAGCTAACTCAGGAGTGCGATCTCTACTGAAACTGGCGAGGTAGGGCCTTCATACACCTTCCCTGTGGTCTCGCCGGCCGCCTTCATAATCTGCTTCTCCTTTAACTTCGGCGATGTGTTTGTTCTGGCGATCTCCGACTGTCTGGTCGCCTGAGTCTGCATCTGGCGACTTCATCCCCAAACTGGCGATCGCCTATTCTGGTACGCTGGAGACCGGAACACGCCAACTTAACTATCGGCGACTACACGTGCCTCCCGACCTCCTTCCCAACTGTCAACCTGGCGCCTTGTTAACACGCCTACACTATAACAGGATGCCACGTCATCGCATCCGACCTCCAGGGCGGTACACAAGCCCCCCAGTCTTAAGCGAAGACTTGTCTAGCGAAAAGACTGAAGAAGCCTTCGTTAACACCGGTCTACGTGGCATGGGGCGCAGAATTCCAAGAGATAGTACTCTCTGCTGCTCTGACGCTCCACCAAACCCTTCGCGCATCGCTTGACACGTGGCTCTCATCAACGGCTATCTTCATCTGTCGTTAGCGCTTCCCCAAACCGTTTCGAAAACCCTTAAACCCCTTACGCTCCTACTGTTCCATCACTTTCTTCACACTTGCGTACGCTCTTATTTCCCTCTGCGAAAGCTCTCGACGTTCCTCGACGCTCTAGATCACCACCTCCCTTCAACATTCTCCGATCATCGAAAGGTAACTATCTCATCTGCTGTGTTTTCTCGCATTTTCACCGATTTGCATCATCCTGTAACTGTCTGGTGCATACGCTGTGGGCTGTTTTCCATTTCTCCTTCTCGTAACTTAGGGCTCTGCCGATCGTCGCAACGAACTCACATTCGTTCGTCTTTCACCTTCCCTCCCTGATCGAGTCAGCCTTCGTAACCCTCCTGATTATTTTTCCTTTCTTCTTCGTTTGCAGTTTGCTACCATGACCCGCACGAAGATCACCCCGAACCCCCCTCCGTCAGCGCGAAACCCTCCTTCTCAAGCACACGACTCTACGCAAGTTCGTGGTGCCCCCTCTTCGCAGGCTGTGAGGCCCGCGTCTTCTCAAACCACTCTGGCCCAGGCGACTCCACCAAACGCTGGAGGAGCCCCCACCCCACTGCCAGACTTCAAGACGTTATACTCATGGGCTAACTCAACCCT